>NW_006256486.1:12062219-12107676 GCF_000478725.1 Eutrema salsugineum
TTATAGCTTCTGGGGTGGTCCTGGACACTTAGGCTTTAAAAATAACGAAAAAGAATTGATGTGGGCTTTAATTAAGTCGTCGGGAAAGTGAACGACCAAGTTCCGCGGTCGCGGTGGCTCTACCCGTGGGAAAACGGGTGTTGGCCGCGGTCCTAGCTCATGCTCTCTTCCGGAATTGCATTTTTTTGTCATTCTTGCATCGGGAGTATCTGAAGATCTAACCGTTGGATTGTCTCCAAACCAAGTGCATTAGAAAGCTGGTTGGATCCTCAATGTTGTCTCAAATTTTTGGGGTGATCAGACGGTGAGAAGGTCCTCATCGCTTGTCATACTTCTGACGGTCTGCATTTATCCAAAATTGCTCATTTGTTCCAAATTGCATATCTTTTGCCCAAGTTTCCTGTAAAGTCTTTTTAAACTTTAAAACATTGAAAAAACTTTAAAAACCATTGAAAACAGAGTAAAAAACCTGCATAAAACATAATTATGATCCATAAAAGTGGTCAAAATACGGTGTTATCAACTCCCCCAGCTTGACATTGTTGCTCGATTAGACTTAACCGGGGTCGTGACACTCTTTGGTCTCATCATTGTCCGATGATGGATCAATCAAAAACATCACTTCTCTTTCGTCTTCTCTTTCTTCAGCCAGATATGGCTTTACACGCTGTCCATTCACTGTAAATGAGTTTCCGGTTCTGTCCCACATGACTATGGCTCCGTATGGTTTGACTTCCTTTATCGTGAAGGGTCCTGACCATCTTGAAAGTAATTTTCCTGGAAAAAGCTTAAGATGAGAATTGAAAAGAAGTACCTTATCGTTAGGAGCAAAAGTTCTATGAATGATCTTCTTATCATGATATGCCTTAGTCTTCTCCTTGTAGATCTTCGAGTTTTCATATGCATTATGTCAGATTTCTTCTAACTCGTGATGTTGAAGTAGTCTTCTTTCTCCAGCTGTTTTCAAGTACATGTTCATCTCCTTGATAGCCCATTGCGCCTTATATTCTAGTTCTACTGGAAGGTGACATGCTTTTCCATAAACTAGGTTGAATAGTGTTGTTCCTAATGGTGTCTTGAATGCTGTTCGATATGCCCATAATGCATCGTCAAGCTTTGTAGACCAATCCTTGCGATGAACTGCAGTTGTTTTCTGCAAAATCGACTTGATTTCTCTGTTTGAGATTTCCACTTGACCGCTGGTTTGGGGATGGTATGGAGAGGCAACTTTAAGCGTAACTCCATTCTTTCTAAGAAGATTCTCGAAAATTCTGTTGATGAAGTGCGATCCTCCGTCACTTATCACAATTCTAGGAACTCCAAAACGCGGGAATATTACAGATTTAAACAGCTTCATGACAACTTTCGCATCATTGGTGGGACTAGCGACTGCTTCAACCCACTTAGAGACGTAGTCTACTGCTACTAAGATGTATTGGTTTCCAAAAGAAGTAGGAAAGGGTCCCATAAAATCTATTCCCCAGACATCGAAAATTTCGACTTCGTGATATATTCATAAATTACATCATTTAATGTACATATTTTAGTCCAAATCATGTTTCATTTGCATACATTTTAGGTTTTTAGGCATTTTTTTAGGACTTCGGAGATTACATTAGGTCCCAGAGAGTTTTGCATGTTTTGGAGTGTTAAACAGGTGCTTTTGGAGCCAATTTGGAGTGGAAGATGTGATTCAGATGAAGAAATGGAGTTGGAATGATCAAAAATGGTGAAAATGAGCAATTCTGAGTTTCTCGGCAAAATGCTGTACTGAAGGTCGAAAATCCTAGGCCAAAATCCTTCCCGCGGGTAGCTTTCTCGGCCAAAAACACGTGCCGCGGTTAAGTTTCTCGGCCAAACATCTCGAGTGCAGATACATCTCGGAAATCACGTTACCGGAAGGTTTTGCCGTCAGATTCAGCTGTTGGAGTCTTCATAAAGGTTGGAGATAATTGAGTCAAGAGTTCATAACAGTTGGAATCAAAGCATTTGGACCACGGAGCGGAAAGATATGGTAATCGGAAGACAGACCTCTCTCGCATCCATTCCGGAGCAATCCGATACTCCTGAATGATCGCCTGTCCGGGGAACCTTCCGGTCTGATTCAGTTGTCGGGTGCTTCATCAAAGTTGGAGAGGATTGGATCACGGTTCTATAGCAAGTGAAATCATGGAATTCGGACGCGTGAGAAGAAAGGTAAGCTCGTCGGAAGAAACTCCTGTCTCGCTGCCGTTTTGGACCGAGCCGATGAGCTCCGAAGAATTCGAAGGACGGTGCACTTCCAGGCCGATTCATTTTCCAGGGCCTTCGTGAGAATCATAGAAATTTTAGTACACTTTCAAGAACGTCCGAGATCATTCAATTCGGAGCTATGAGCAGGAAGATACGGTCTCCGGAATGGACACATGTCTAGACGCCTCTCTCTGATCGTGTAAATGCACTGCAAAGATGAGCCCTCCAGGAAGCCTTCCACTTCCCAAGAACCGAAGCTTCCTTCACCAAAGTTGGAGATATATGAGTCTTCTGTTTTCTGCAACCGGAATCACTCAATTCTGACAAGTATCTTAGAAGTTACACTCTCCGGAATGCGAAGTGGTCCAAGCTGCTCTGAATGCTGCGAGAAAGCCTTGCGACTTGGTTAACTCGCAGGTCTGAAGACGAATGCCTGGAAATTGATGCTGCGAGTTGAGAAGTGCGGGTAAGCTATCAATGGATGAGGTCTGAGGCTCCCGAGCAAGAAAATTGCTAAGTCCACAATACTGCGACTTGGGCATGCTACCTGGGAGACACTGGAACCAAGCCGCATGATCACTAGCAATTTACTCCGACTTGAGCCTGCTACCTGGGACTAGGGATGACCAAGTCGCACATGTACATTCCCCAAAACCGCCTTGGTCCTGCGAGTTGAAGAAGAAGAAGATTAAGCCGCACAAAGACTCGCAAAACACTCTGATAACACCGGATTTTGACCATTTTTATGGATCATTTTAATATTTTTTACAGGTGTTTTTACTCCATTTTCAAAGGTTTTCAAAGGATTTCTATGTTTCCGGATTTTAAAAGACTTTTCAGGTAATTTGGGATAAAGAGGCACAAAATGGAACAAAAAGACTCTTTTGGATAAATGCAGACCGTCAGAACTCTCATGGAGAGACAAAGACCTTCTCACCGTCTGATCACCCTCAAAATTGGACAACTTATAGAAGAATTAACCAGCTTTCAAATGCACTTGGTTTGGAGACATTCCAACGGTTGGATCTCAAGATATTCCATTAGCCCCGGAGCCACGCGGAGTCGGCCAGCAACTCACGCGACCGCGGCCAACAAGCTATTTGCCGCGGTCAGAAGCTTCCCGACCGTGGCCAACAAGCCAATTTCCGCGGTCACAACACTCCCGGCCGCGGCATTCAACCTCCGACTTAAAGTCCACTTATCTGAAGCCCAAAGTTATTCCCAGCCTCAATTCCGGAACCCTAGAGACCATGGAGTATTGGAGACTATAAATACATGTCATTTAGGTCGTTTTTAGGGAGAGCTTTTCATACTTTACAGAAACCCTTTTCCTTTAGCCGTTTTTATGAGATTTTTGTAGAAGATTGTTCAAGTCCGAGTTCTTCAATAGAGAAGCTTTCTTTATCTCTTTTCTTTACTGTTTTTCATTACTTTTACTAAAACCAATGATGATGTCGAACTCAGCCATGTCTGAGTAGATCCCGAGTTGGGCTTAGGGTTCCCGAAAGGGGCTCTCATAATCGATTAAGACATCTAGGTTTATAGATCTCGGATTTCGACCTGTTCTCTGTTTATTCTTGTTCTTATTGCATGTATGCTTGATTGATCACCTAATATCTGATCTAGATAGTTAGTGTTGCGAAAGTTTTCATTAAGTATCAGCCCTAGAATGAAACAGGCGATTTTTCCGTAGGAATGGAAACCTACCTGCGGCGAGATCGTGAGTATTGACGAGTCTTGTGCAGCTCTTGCGTTCTCTCCCTTCCAGGGCCAGAGTGGAAACCTACTGGTCAGGGTTGCGAGAAACAGTTGGTTATGATCACGACAGTGACGTAGTCATACCGCCGTACTCTAGCTCTAGAACCCATATATTGTTATCCGTCAATCCCAATCTATCTACACTAATGTTAAAACCGATTATGATCCCTTAGAGTTCCCAAAAGCTCAGCGGTTTTAGCCATAGTTTACAATTCCCTCGATTTTAACTTGCTTTCTTAGACCTGCATTTCAATTTCCTTAGTTCATTATTTACTTGCTTTATTTACCTTTCATGCGATATTTTACTTGCCTTATTTTTGTTTAGTTCGATATTTTACTTATTCCATTTGCATTTCATTCGATTTTCTTTACCTGCTTTTTAGGATAGATTTATTTGCTTTCTTTTGTTTTAGTTTAATTCGCAAGAAAAACAACCAACCTTTAAAACCAATTTAGTCTAGACATAAAGTTAAAAACCGTAGAAGAATACCAGGCACACAAATCTCTGTGGATTCGATCCCTAAATACTACAACTGATTAGCTGTGCACTTGCGGCTTTCATTTGTTTTGTTAAGGGTAAAACTTGTTCCCTCACGTAGTTGACACGAGCACGCATCAAGTTTTTGGCGCCATTGCCGGGGATTTGTTTCGCTGCCTTTTGCTATTTTTCTTGTTTTAACTTCTGTTCTAGACACCTGATCTCTTGTTCTTTCTTAAAGTTTTTCTGAACTATCTTTCCCTTCTTTTGTCTTTCTCTGAATTGCATGAATACCAGGCGTAGACCTGCAGGAGACATTCCAATTCTAGACGAGATAGACAGACACGAAAGAGAACTTCGAAGACTTAGACGAACGCAAGGAATGGCCAACGACGACCAGCCTGGAGATCCTATTAATCGAAATTTAAATATGGACCAAGAAGGGTCCGAACATGGAGAAAACGAAGAGAATGATCACAGAGAAGGTGATCATGCTCGACAAGATGGAGAGGAGGATGAGGTTCTTCCAAGAAACCACCAGAACCGAGAGAGAGAAGGACGTGAAGACCTTGATCCACCCATCAATGTAGCCGATGGTGACCACCCAGCAATGCAGCCGAATGAACGCATTCACCGCCCCATTCCGCCAGCAAATCAACACCGAAGACAAGCCAGGAACCATCGCATAGCTGACTTTGATGCACCTACTCAAAATTTTCAGAATCGATCTGCGATTCAAGTACCATTTCCAAATCGGAATGAGTTTGAAGTCAAGCCTCAAATCATCTCATTGGTGAAGCAAAACCAGTTCCATGGAGTTCCTTCTGAGCACCCAATGGACCATATCGAGCTTTTTGAAGAAATTTGCAGCATGATGAGAACAAACCAAGTTCCACCTGACTATTTAAAGTGTAAGTTGTTCCCTTTTTCATTAGCAGATAAAGCTCACCGTTGGTTGAAGTCTTTGCCTGCAGGATCGATTACTAATTGGGAAGAATGTAAAACTGCTTTCTTGAACCACTTCTACACTAAGTCAAGGTCGAACAATTTGAGAACGAAGATCTCAACCTTTCAACAAGGGCCAACTGAATCTTTCTATGAAGCTTGGGAACGTTTTAAGGAGTATGAACGTGATTGCCCTCATCATGGATTTCATGGATCAAGCCTGCTGAGCACATTTTACCGAGGTTTGCAACCAAAATACAAACTTTCACTTGATACAGCTAGCAATGGAGATTTTGGGCAAAAGACGATAACCCAAGGAAGAGCCCTCATCGAAAATTTGGCTCAAGCCAATAGCAATGACTGTCCTGAATATGATCGATCGATGAAGCAAGTCGGAACAGACAACAAGGAGATAACCGAGTTGAAGAACATGGTGAGCCAGCTTCTGAAGAGCAAGAATCGCCCGATCCATGCTTGTGAAACCAACAATGGCGCAGAAGAGGAAGGACCTAGTGATATCGATCACATTAATCAAGCATTTCAAGAAGAAGATGTGAACTACGTAGGAGCACTGGTGCCATACCAAAATCGCTCCAACAACAACTTCAACAACAACTTCCGGAATGCAAATTACAACAATCTCTCTTACCGCAATCCAAATGTGGAGAACCCTCAAGATCAGTACTACCCACCTCAGCAAAAATCATTCCAAAACAAGTTTCAAGGTGGAAACTTTGGAGGAATAGTACCATATCAACCGCGACAGCCATATAACTACCAAGGTACGGGTTTTAACAATCAATTTGTACAACAGCAGGGAGTCACGATGAACCAGCTAGCTTCACAAATCGGTAGACTTGAACAGTCAATCCAACAGCTCGTTATGACAAACAAAAAAGCGTCTAAAGATGTGAACGTGAAAGTGGACTGCATGTACAATGATCTGAATGGTAAGTTTGAATCTTTATCTTCGCACGTAAAGAAGTTAGATGTGCAAGTCGCCCAAACAGCCGACTCTATGAAGAGGCAAAGTGGAGTTCTTCCAGGAAGAGTTGAAGATAACCCTAAGAAGTTTTGCAACGCCATAACAACATTGCCCGAAGAAGAGTCCGAAACCGATGGAAAGAAAGAAGAAACCCCAATCTTTGTACCACTGTACAAGGACATCGATCCCAAGCAGCCACCGTTTAAGGTACCCGAACGATCACCGTTTCAAAGGCTTACCAAAGCCAATGATCCGGGACGTTTTGTTTTCCAGTGTTTCATTTCAGGAATCAAGTTTACAGACTGCTTGTGCGATTCCGGAGCCAATGTCAATATCATGTCTAAGGCATTTCCCGAAAGATTGGGCATAAAAACCTTAAGGACATCGACGGTTAAGGTTATCTTTGGAGATTCATCTCAAAAAGATACTGAAGAGGCGATTCATGATCTACAAGTTCTAGTGGGAGATAAGATTGTTCCAGCAGATTTCCAAGTCCTGGAGATGGATAAAGACAAGGAGAGGCCACTCATTTTCGGGAGACCATTCCTAGCTACAGTAGGAGCAATAATCGATCACGCGAACCGCGCTGTTTTCCTCAATGTGGACAGAAAAAGGTACTATCGTACTATCTTAGATGAATTTCCAAGTAAAGGAAACAGGCCAAAAGAGAAAGAAAAGGAGAAGCCGAAAGCCTTTGCAAAGATCAAGATCATCATTCCACCGGACGCAACAGAAACTAGTGAGGATCAAATACAGGAGCTGATCGAAAACACAAAAAGAGTTCTGAACAACATTAAAGTCCGAAAGAAGATTAAAGGTAAGAAGACTTCTCTTCAAGGAGAAGAAGTAAAACCTCCACCAACCGGAAGTGATAAAGGCACATCAAGTGAAGTGCCATTCAAATCAGCCTGATTCCTCATGCTTACGTCGAGCTAAACGACTTAAAAAAAAAACGCTTAATGGGAGGCAACCCATTTAGGTACTCTTTCTTTTAATTTTCTTTTCCCTTTTAGAGTTTATGCTTTCTTTTTCTTTTTAAGTATTAGGTAATTTACAAAAAAAAAAAAAAAAAAAAAAACACAAAAAAATCAGAAAATTAGAAAAACCAATAAGAAAAAGGTAGGTCTTTAGCTGCTCGGCCCAGCAAAGACGAGAAGATTGGACAATGCTCGGCCCAGCAAAGACGAGAAGATTGGACAATAGGCCGCAGGAGGAAGACCCGCAGTCGCAACAGACCTGACCGCGGCCAAGAGTGCATTGACGCGGCGCCGGAAATGTGACCACGGCCGAGCCCTCAGCCACCGCGGTCGTGCGTCTCCTGACCGCGGCCGTTGGTCGTTGAGATGATTCCGCGGATTTCTGCCGCTTCCCGGTGTTGCCTGTGATTCCCGGTTTTGCCTGGTGATTCCCGGTATTTCCCGAAATGTTCCCGGTAAAACCCGAAAAGATCCTCCGTAAGTTTTAAACTTTCCTAATGTGCAAACAAGAAAAGGTAAGTTCCCGTAAACTTAAAAATTTCCAGAAATTTTCCGTTTTTGCTTCAAAAACGCTTTTTAAAAAAAAGAAACAAACTTTTTGGATCAAAACTCTTTCTTCTCTTCTCTTCCAAAAGACTTAGAGATTTAGGAGAAAGAACACATTTTCAATTTTTAAGCTTTTTAAGAGATTTTTGGCTCAAACCTCACTCTTTTTCGAAGCTGATTTCAATTCTGCCATCAATTCTCTCTTTCCAGCAAGGTATGAACCTCAAACTCACCATTCTTACTCGATTTTGAACTTAGGGTTTTCTTTAAAAACCCAGAATCTTGGTCTATTGATGGTGGAAATAGCTTAAGAATGATAGATTATCCATGTAGGTTATCTAAAAATCGATTTTAGCACCTAGCTTTAGAGGAATTGAGATTTTTGAAATTTGGATTCTTCATGCTTCATAAAAATCGAATTTGGAACAGCAAAATTGATGAATTTGATTTAGTCTTGTGTGATTAGTGATTAGTATTGGGTAATCTTTAGAATTCACATGGAAATTGCTCATAAAAACCGATTTTTAAAAGATTTCTATGTTGAGAACATCAAAAATCCAAATTTAGTCATGAACTACTTGATTTCTCTGATTTAATATCAATTTCGTTTGCTAATAATTTTAATTAATTTCTTTATACTAGTATTAGTATAACAGATCTTAATATGTTAAAATTAGCATCCAAAACTCACTCTTTTTCTAAGAATCATTTCATTTTGCAGAAAATGGATGAAACCAGATCCCAAAGGAGCCGTCGAACTGGTGGCAGCTCCGATGATATTCCCGACGATGCTACTCTAGGAGAGTACATGCTGAACCAAGCTAGACCGAGAAGAAGAAGCTATGTGATGAGATTGCTCCAGCATTCAAGAGAAACACGAGCACCTCCCGAACCACCACAGATTCGATACATTGGGAGGGAGACAAACCCGAGAGTGGACTATGCAAGGCGTTTCAAGAAGCTGAACATCAAACCCACGCCTTGCATTGATTATCATACACTTGAGATGCTTAGAATCAGAGAGGATGTGATCTGGTACATCGATGCACTTAAGCTGAGACCCTACTTGGAGCTGAACCTTCCGACTTATCCTGAGCTAGTCCCTGAGCTTTTAGCGACCGTCACACTCCACCACACGAAGAGGAGGAACCCCAGAGCATCAGATGGCATCTTGTCATTCTCCATCCGCGGACAACCTTATTCTCTCACCATTTCCGAGGTTTGTGAAGCTCTTAAGCTTCCGTACACTGATGGCATCTACCTTGAAGATGAACCTGATCTTAACCTATGGAGAGAGATGGGTAATGGAGCTTACGATAGTGGGAGATCTAAGTCAGCCCTTCTTAGCACACACTTTTAGCACACACGATCTTCTCTAGAGCCAACATGGGAGGTGTCTTGAAGACTGAGCTCATTACACTTCAGATTCCGTTTATGGATGACCCACGACTTGCCTGCTTTGCCTGGATCATATCGCAGAATATGGTAAAGGTGAAGCATGATTTACATGGTTGCGATGACGCTACTCCAGCCTTCGGGAGTGCTATTACAGCGATACTACAGACTGTAGGATTCGATTTCTCATCTGATGATCCACTTCCCGATATCTGGTATGATCTACTTTATCTCTCTCGCGATCACACAATCTATCTTGCCGCTTTCGATCCAGACAGGTTTGGTTACAAATATTGCACTGGCACTGAGGAGCACCGAGTCCGCTTATCTTCATCATCTATCCCGAGATTGTGCAACGGAGGACGCCCTCGATGGACTCCGGAATCCGATGATTTTCTGCCATCCGTACCTCGATTACCATTCACCTTTGGCCAGTACATAGTGGCCAAGGCGAGGCGTGATGCAGCTGCGGCCCGTGCTCATTTTCAGCCATCTATTCCGACAGGCCACACCTCATCATCCACATCATCACACACTCATTCCGATCTGGAGCGCAGAGTTGAGAGACAGGGACGAGCTTTGAGCGCGTTGTCACCTTCTTACAGGAGCAGCACCAGTTCACAGACGACACTTCAGAGGATGAGTGATTGACCAGCACTTCACTACCATCAATGTTCTATCATCATTTTCTTTTCTTTTATCTTATTTTATCTTATTTTGCTTTTATTCACCATCTTCTCACCAACTTTTTCACACTGGGGACAGTGTGATTTAAGTCTGGGGGAGGATGTCTATCCGTACTAATTATTTTCCTGCCTTTGCTTTTAAATTTCAAGTACTTTTTAAATTTTAATATGTAACTTATTCGACATTAAGTATTTTTCAGGAATGTTTGACGCAAAACTATGATGATTTAGACCTGCACACTTCTACACTATGCATGATAGCTCATTTGTGGTTAGCACTAGACTAGGCGGTAGCTAGAGTACTTGCACTACGAACTCCCACCAGAGGACTTCTATTCATGGAGATTCTTTCTAATAGGATATACTAGCTCATTTTATTTGGACTTAATATTGATATCTAATTTTCTCATCATTGATTTTAGGCAGGCATCGACATACACATATAGGACGTCTTTTACCATCACTTTTACCACTCTTTGTCGTCCTAGATGACCAGTTTATCTTTATCTGGTACCATACCTTAAACCCAAAACCTTTGTTTTCAATCCTCATGCATTCTCTCTTTAGTTTATATCAGCAGATATGTGCAAAAACGTCGGAGAGAAGAGGAGCGACGCAGTTTTGAGTCACTCGCAAAAGAGACTGAATGGAATTGGGAAGGAAGAGTATCAGAAACATAATAAAGCTTTACAAGACAGATATTAACTGGTAAATTCGTGCTCTCTAAGACTCTATATCTAAAGGTGTTCCCTTTCATTAAAAAAAAAAAAAAAAAAAAAAAACGTGAAAAGAGAAAGGGAAACAAAAAGTCTAATGAGTCTTAGATTGTCGAAAATTATGGAGCAATGAGCAACCACTATTCGTTTAAGGAGCTATTGTTTTGAAAGATTTACAAAAATCTAAGTCTGGGGGAGTTTGGAGAGAACTTGAGGAAGAAAACCACGAATCTATGAAAAGAAGAAAGTGACTGAAAACTGTGGATACCAACAGCTTCACTCTCTCTTGTGGTTTTGCATAATGTCCTGCATCCTCCAGATCTTCAGGTAACCATTAAACACTTTAAGCCATACCCCCAAATAATCCTTCTTTACACCTAGCCTAGATTGCCTTGCCTAGATTTTCTTTGATGAGAACAACCGAGATTTTTAATGAATGTTAAGAGCTAGTTGACTGGAAGTTAGATCTTAGTGCATAGATTTCTGCATGACGGATTAACGGACTAGTTATGCCTGTATTGCTAGTGAGAATTTTCTAGGCTATTCCCGATTGATGCATACTGATTCATATTGGTCTAGAAGTTTGGTCTCTGAAATTTTGTTTAGTTCCTGCGTTTTCAAACCTCTCGCCGAGATTTAGCCTTTGTTTTGTTTGAGGACAAACAAAAGACTAAGTCTGGGGGAGTTGATAACACCGGATTTTGACCATTTTTATGGATCATTTTAATATCTTTTACAGGTGTTTTTACTCCATTTTCAAAGGTTTTCAAAGGATTTCTATGTTTCCGGATTTTAAAAGATTTTTCAGGTAATTTGGGATAAAGAGGGAAAAAATGGAACAAAAAGACTCTTTTGGATAAATGCAGACCGTCAGAACTCTCATGGAGAGACGAAGACCTTCTCACCGTCTGATCACCCTCAAAATTGGACAACTTATAGAAGAATCAACCAGCTTTCAAATGCACTTGGTTTGGAGACATTCCAACGGTTGGATCTCAAGATATTCCATTAGCCCCAGAGCCACGCGGAGTCGGCCAGCAACTCACGCGACCGCGGCCAACAAGCTATTTGCCGCGGTCAGAAGCTTCCAGACCGCGGACAACAAGCCAATTGCCGCGGTCACAACACTCCCGACCGCGGCATTCAACCTCCGACTTAAAGCCCACTTATCTGAAGCCCAAAGTCATTCCCAGCCTCAATTTCGGAACTCTAGAGACCATGGAGTATTGGAGACTATAAATACATGTCATTTAGGTCGTTTTTAGGGAGAGCTTTTCATACTTTACAGAAACCCTTTTCCTTTAGCCGTTTTTATGAGATTTTTGTAGAAGATTGTTCAAGTCCGAGTTCTTCAATAGAGAAGCTTTCTTTATCTCTTTTCTTTACTGTTTTTCATTACTTTTACTAAAACCAATGATGATGTCGAACTCAGCCATGTCTGAGTAGATCCCGAGTTGGGCTTAGGGTTCCCGAAAGGGGCTCTCATAATCGATTAAGACATCTAGGTTTATAGATCTCGGATTTCGACCTGTTCTCTGTTTATTCTTGTTCTTATTGCATGTATGCTTGATTGATCACCTAATATCTGATCTAGATAATTAGTGTTCCGAAAGTTTTCATTAAGTATCAGCCCTAGAATGAAACAGGCAATTTTTCCGTAGGAGTGGAAACCTACCTACGGCGAGATCGTGAGTATTGACGAGTCTTTTGCAGCTCTTGTGTTCTCTCCCTTCCAGGGCCAGAGTGGAAACCTACTGGTCAGGGTTGCGAGAAACAGTTGGTTATGATCACGACAGTGACGTAGTCATACCGCCGTACTCTAGCTCTAGAACCCATATATTGTTATCCGTCAATCCCAATCTATCTACACTAATGTTAAAACCGATTATGATCCCTTAGAGTTCCCAAAAGCTCAGCGTTTTTAGCCATAGTTTACAATTCCATCGATTTTACTTGCTTTCTTAGACCTGCATTTCAATTTCCTTAGTTCATTATTTACTTGCTTTATTTACCTTTCATGCGATATTTTACTTGCCTTATTTTTGTTTAGTTCGATATTTTACTTATTCCATTTGCATTTCATTCGATTTTCCTTACCTGCTTTTTAGGATAGATTTATTTGCTTTCTTTTGTTTTAGTTTAATTCGCAAGAAAAAAAACCAACCTTTAAAACCAATTTAGTCTAGACATAAAGTTAAAAACCGTAGAAGAATACCAGGCACACAAATCTCTGTGGATTCGATCCCTAAATACTACAACTGATTAGCTGTGCACTTGCGGCTTTCATTTGTTTTGTTAAGGGTAAAACTTGTTCCCTCACGTAGTTGACACGAGCACGCATCACACTCCTACTTGGGCGTGCGGCTAAGACAAAGCGATTTAAGTCTCACAAGATAAGTTCTTCATCTACTGCGACTTGGGCATGCTACCTGGGAGACACTGGACCAACCCGCAGTAATTCCACTTTACCCACTAAAGCCGGGTCAGGACCCGGTTTGTTCCGGGCTGACCCGGTTCATTAGCACTTAGTATATATAGCTTTTTGGAGAAAAACCCTAGACATGTTATCTTCTCTCTTAGTTTCTCTCTAGTTTTCTTTGCTTTTTAGTGTAAAAACGTTTTTGATTAAGAGATATCTCAAGGATTTAATCAATCTAAGTCTGTTTCTTATCATCTCATCATATCATTTCTACTTCTAATCATGATTAACATCATCTCTTGCAAAAGATTAGATGTGTTCTTCATGATTAGTGAGTAGTCATCTTTTTAAACTTCTAGGTGTGTAGATTAGGGTGCTTAGATGTTTGATTTGTGATGTTTAGGGTTTAGATTCTCATTTCATTTTCTTAGTTAGCTGCTCCTAATGCCAGATTTTCTTGGGAAAGTGAAATCTGGGTTCATAGGCATTTCATGCACCAAAAGTGTTTGATGAAATGCCTGAAAGAGCTAACTTAAGGGTTTATGTTTTAAATGCCATGGGAATGTTTGTTTGAAGCATAAATGACAAATTATAACTGTGTCTTAATGCTCATTAGTTCATATTTCACAAATGAGAATTTGGTTTGAAAGTGGATTAGTGTAGAGATTAATGCCTTCATGACAGGATTAGTCTAGATTAGAGTTCTAAGTTGAAATGGTTGAGATCATGTGATTGCTTGTTATGTCTTTCTGTATAAGATTCAGTCTTCTTGGTTGAGAGATTGTTTGGTCACTTATTAGGCTTGATGCATTATGCTTGTTGATTGCTTGATTATATCTAATGGTTGTTAGACTTGATTAAGTGATTAGCAAAGGGATTATTGTCATGGGAATGAATTAATCTGATTAAGAAGCCTGGACTAAAGAGTAGCAAGTGTTGAATTATGTTCTTAGCATCATGAATCAATATCTAAAGCACCCTAATCAATGATCACATCTAGAGGTTTATCTTTTATCATTTGCTTAATCATCATCACTTTGTTTTGTTTGCTTGCTTTGTTTAGTTCATTCATAATAGCTTGCTTGTTTCTTGTTTTATGCTTTCTTGTTACTTTGTTCACACCAAAACTCATCTTTGATTACTTGACTTAAGAACTTGTCACATAAACTAGTGCCTAACTACCACACATATGGATTGACACCCCTTATACTACTTTGACAAGGGGATTGATAACCCATCTAAGAACAAAAAAATCTTAGTTATCAATTGGCGCCGTTGCCATATTGTGTGGGGATTGTTAGCATTAGTTTCTTATATAGTTTTTGAGATCAAGTTTCTTTTGTTTTACTGATCACCTTTAAAGTTCTGTCTTTGTTCTCAGGTTTATGATCACAAGAAGCCAAGCCAGAAGCCAAAGAGAAAGAGCTGTTCACTTGGAGAGGTTAGGAATGAATCAGCAAGTTGGGAATGAGCATCAGGCTCAAGAAGCTGATCAAGGTCAAAGAGCTTGTAATGGGATTGGAATTCAGGCTCAACAGGCTCAGGTCCATCAGGGACACGCTCAAGGTAACCAGAACCAAGACCGACCTCAGGTTAATCCACCACAGCCCCACCCAAACCCACCCATAGGTCATCAGCCTCCACCAGTCTTTGTTGGTGAGAATGACCGAGCTTATGCACACCAGCATGGAGCAGGAATCAGGCCACCTCCTGTCCAAAACAACAACTTTGAGGTGAAGGCATCTTTGATCAATATGGTTCAGAATCAGAAGTTCCATGGCTTACCTATGGAGGATCCCTTGGAGCATCTGGATCAGTTTGACAGAGTTTGTGATCTCAGTAAGATGAATTGGGTATCTGAAGACAGCTTCAAACTGAGATTGTTCCCATTCAGCCTTGGAGATAAAGCACATCAGTGGGAAACTATGTTCCTTCGGCCTATATGTGCCTATGCAGGAATGGGATAAAGTCAGGTGTTGCAGATATGACAAGGAAAAGATAAGTTTCTGAGAAACTATTCTTTTCTTTAATTTTCATATCTCTTGACTTGGGTTTGATGAATGTTTATACTTTAATGTAGGTTAAGGCTACTCGGTTGAATGCATCTTACGGCTAAGTCTACTGCTGTGTAATCACATCACTCACCCATTGTTAAAGAGGTCAGTCTTATCCTAACACTGTGATAAGTGGTGTAGTAAATGCTTAAGTATTTAAGTTGTATGTACGTAAATAGATATAGGTTAATAAGGAAAGAGATATAGGTGAAGTAGTTTAAGACTTGGTCGTAAATGCTTAGTGTAGATTAGATAACGGTCATAAATTGTAACACTTTGATAAGTATTAAATTGTTGTTAGGTTGATGTCTTGTCTCTCTTTAATCTCTCTCTCTCTCATCTCTCTCTTTAATCCTTTCAACTCATCTCTCTTTTTAATCTCTCTCTCTTTAATCCTTTTAACTCATCTCAACTCATCTATCTCTTTAAACCTCTCGACTTCAATCCTCCAATATCTCATTCCTTCTTCATTGTCTTTCTTTCATCTCTGTCTCCTCCTTTGTCGAAATGGATTTGCATTCGGGTTTTCCATTTTCACACACCTCCAAATTCGTGGACTTGTTGAACAGTCAACATGATAATGAAGCTTCGGATCATGTTCTCGTGTTCAGTACTCAGTGTACTCAGCCTTCACAGATTGGTGATACGAATGGGACTTCTGGAAGGAAGTCTTGGTCACCGTACGAGGATGTTCTCCTCATCAGCTCATGGCTGAACACCTCAAAAGACCCTATTGTGGGCAATGATCAACGTTCAAGAGCCTTTTGGAAGCGGATTGCTTCATACTATGCAAATAGTTTGAAGCCAGGATGTGAACCACACAGTGCAAGACAGTGTAAGCAAAGGTGGCACAAAATGAATGACCTCGTTTGCAAGTTCTGTGGCGCGTATGAGACGGATTCAAGAGATACAACGAGTGGGCAGAATGACAACGACATGCTGAAGGTGGCGCACCAGATATTCTTCAGCGATCAGAAGAAGTTTAACTTGGAGCATGCATGGAACGAGTTGAAGAACGACCAAAAATGGGCTGAGCTTTCCACAACCAAAACTGATGCAAACTCTAAAAAAAGAAGGGCAGAGGAGAGTTCACAGTCGCCAACTGGGAATGCAGAAGACGATCAAAGAAGTGCAGAGGATGGTCAAGCAAACACACAGCCACCTGGTGTCAAGGCTGCGAAGGCAAAAGGGAAGAAGGTCACAGCAGAGGCCAACAAAGCCATGATGACTGAGTTCGAGAGGATGTGGGCCTGCAAGGAAAAAGAACTTGCCATGAAACGAGATGTGGCAAAAATGGGGCTTCTTGACTTTCTAATGAAGAAGGAAACGTTAAACAAAAGGGAAGAAGGCCTGAAGCAGAAACTACTCACAGATTTGATGTCCACTTAGGTATGTTTTTGAGTTTACTCCCTTTGTGATGTTGGGCTTTCTTGTTTCTTTCATATGTTGTACACTTATCTTGCTTTTGATTGGGAAATTTCACTTTTTTTGCAGGCACATGCGGATAGGATTCTCACCACAAGCGTAGTCGGCAGAAGAAGACATGAATGGGCCATGTCGTGTTGTTTTTTCTGTTTGGAAAAAGCTCACATGTTTGATTCTCTTATGTATTATTTGTACATGGTGTTCTTTTCACCACAAGTTTGTAATCGTTTGTAAACCACAATATTTCTACTCTCTTGTTCTATTTATATGCTTCCATTTGTATCATTGTAATGTATCCGACTTGGTGTTTTTTTTGCAACTCTCTTCTTCTTATTGCTACTCGTTTATTCTTATTGCTACTCTTTCCTCTTGTTCATCATTTTAAACTCTTCTCTTGTTCATCATTTTAAACTCTTCTCTTGTTCAACAACGCTGTGATGACTTGATGTTTAAACTCTTCTCTTGTTCCTCATTTTAAACACCTTGTTCATCTTTCTAGTTTCAAACACCAAACATATAAAAAAAACATATGGCATCTTCTTCTTCCAACAACAATTTTGATGGATCTTCTTCAAACATCAATTTTTATGGATCTTATGAAGAAAGTTATTTTGATGGATCTTCTTAAAACTTCAATGTTGATGGATCTTATTCAAACACCAATTATGATGCATCTTATTCAAACATCAATTTTGATAGATGATATCCAAACCTCAATTTTGATGGATCTTCCTCAAACAACAATTTTCATGGATCCATTGATGAAGCTTTTGAGCGACGGTTGATCAACTATTTGATCAAACTTTAGACAAACTTTTCATTGAATATGGAAATCGTTTGGAAGCACCAAAAACAAGGAAAAACGAGCTTACATCGAAAGAGATCATGAAGAAGGGCACAATCGGTTATGGAACATTTACTTCAGTGATGCTGCAACGTATCCTCCTAATTTATTCCGGCGACGTTTTAGGATGAACAAGCATTTATTCTTACATATCGTCGAGAAACTATCTACTGAAGTTCAATACTTCCTTTAGAAAAAAGATGGTCTACGAAGTTTAGTCTCTCTCCACTCCAAAAATATACAGCCGCCATTCGTCTACTGGCATATGGAACAGCGACCGATACGGTGGACGAATATCTCCGACTTGGTGAAACCACCGCTCGTGCATGTTTGGAATATTTTGTCGAAGCCATTATTAATTTGTTTGGTGATGAGTACTTAAGAAGACCCACACCAGAGGACCTTCAACGCTTACTCTATATTGGAGAGGAACGAGGATTTCCCGGAATGATAGGCAACATCGACTGTATGCATTGGGAGTGGAAGAATTACCCTACCGCTTGGAAAGGACAATTTTCTCGTGGTGCGGGAAAACCAACAATCGTGTTAGAGACAGTAGCTTCATATGATCTTTGGATATGGCATGCTTTTTTCGGACCTCCAGGTACCTTAAACGATATAAATGTTCTTGATCGTTTACCAGTTTTTGATGACATAATTCAAGGTAAATCACCAACAGTCAACTATACCGTCAATGGAAGGGAGTATAATTTGGCGTACTATCTCACAGATGGTATTTATCCAAAATGGGCAACTATTATACAATCTATTTCACTTCCCCAATCTTTGAAGGCACGTTGTTTTGTGGAGCGTTAAGAAGGTGCCCGAAAAGATGTAGAGCGAGCATTTGGAGTCTTGCAATATCGCTTTGCCATTGTCAAAAATCCGGAACTTTTTTGGGATAAATAGAAAATTGGAAAGATTATGAGAGTCATCATCCATAATATGATTGTAGAAGATGAAAGAGAAGGATACAATCTATTAGATACTATTGCAGAATTTCAACCAGGAGACGAAAGCGGAAATTCTAATGTGGATATGTCGTATTCCACTGCCATGGTTTCAAATATTACCGATATGCTGACAGCTTAGAAAAAAGTTTGTGATAAACAGCAGCATCATCAATTGAAATCTGATCTGGTCGAATATGTATGGCAATGATTTGGACATTATTATGATAACAACTAAATTTTATAGCAAATTTTATGTTTTATTTGTATTAATCCATTGTATTAAATCATATAATTATGTTTTTCAAATAAATTATTATTATAATAATATTTTTTAGAAACCTTATCCGGTTTCTAGCAATGTTCAGCAAAAAAACACGGTCTCTACAGAGTCTCTAAAATCAGTCTTCAAACCAAAAAATATAATAAGAAAATGGTGAAGAGACCCATTTGGGTCTTTGGGATGAGGATGCTCTGAGACTCTAAACTTGGACTAAAAATGCAATCCTAAACATGTAAATTATGAATAAATCAGAACCCTCCGTGTATTCGCTGTCACCAAAATTTTCATCGCCTTCCAAAAGGTCAGCCCCTTGTTTTATGTTCTTGGTTCTTGATACGGCTGAGTTAGTTGCACCCTCTCAAGCTTCTTCCTTATGCAGATTCTGGGGATCAAGAGGTTTCTGACGCCTCATCTACTAGTGCTCCACGACCCTTAACTCGCAACAACCGCAGAGGTATCCCTCGAAGATCCTCAGCTCGCGAGTTTGAAAAGGCTAGGAAGGGCAAGGATCCGGCTAGGAGCACTGAGTCCGTTCGAGCAGACCAGATCAGGAAAGCTGTGAACGACGCAATAGGGTAAGACTCTGATACTTTCGAGACTCCCAAGATCGACCTCACAGTTGATCCAGCGCGTCAGAAAAACTTGATCGGCTCGTAGGATTCTGAGAAAACTTTGCAGACCAAGAAGCTGAGGGTTGGGGATCGAACTCCTGATCGGAGATCGAATTCTTCGAATGGATCGAAGGATATTGTCCCTTACAGTTCTAGTTTCAACCATGTCAAGAGGTGCCCCATAGTCGACGATCCTGAAGAAGTTGTCTTCCTGCTGCGCCATTTAAGGCCAGCAGGTTCCGTGTTACCTCTTGTGAGGGATATATGGAGCGCGCAGTGTACATCAAGATGATGGATGCTTATGGCAAGGTAAGCTTCATTTTCTTCATTGACTAGTTTGACTGTGATAGATAGTAATCTGTTCTTCTTTCTTTTGTAGTCCTTGAAGGCCAACAATGAGAATGCTGCTGTGCTTGATGGGCACTCCAGAAATCTGCCTTCCGTGGAGGAGCTTGTGGAAATGAAGAAGACGATGTTTGACCTTAGCTCGAAGATGAAAGCTTCGGAGGAGAGGGAGAAACGTCTGGATAACCAGCTCCTCTCTACTAAGACGTCGGCAAACTCTACTGCTCGATATGTTGAATACTTGGCCGAGAAGATGCGGAAGCTCAAGGACGACTGCAACACAAAGGTCTTGCGGACAAGTATTTCACTATCTTAAGGTTCCTCAGGGATAAGTTGGAGAAGAAACAGCATGAGGCAGCATGTGAGGCTGAGCTTGAGGAGGACGAGTCGAACGTCATCCTTCTCAAGGACATCTTAAGTGGCGAGCTTTCGGTGATTGCAGAGTATGCTCGTCTTGAGGAGAAGATCCTTGTGCTTACCAAGAATTACAATGCCGCTGAGTTATCAGACTTCTCCCTTGCTAAACTTGATCTTCCCAGATCTCGGAGACGTCGATGAGGCTGATGGAGATTGACCCAGCGACTCAAGTGTCTAAGGAGTGATCTGCCTATTTTTCTTTTACTCCCTCTCATCTTTTGCTTCCTTTTGAACTTGGTTGCCTTTAAAGACTTTGTCTTTTGTTTTCTTTCGTAGTACTTCTTTGTTTCTTGCAGTATTTTGGTACTCCGGAGGGTTTTAATCCTTTTAAATTTTTTAGCTCGGGAGGGCTATGCTTTCTGTTTCACTTGCGTGCATTTTACTTATCTTATCCGAGCCTTTGCGGAAATTAGAAGTATCTTTACTAATCTTTAACTTGCCAGCTAAGGCTTTTTTTAGTAAAGGTTAATAAGACTTATTACTTTTGTTTTGAAGGTTTGTAAACTTCGGCAATTTGATTGTTTTTAAAGATCAGATGGTGTTAAATAGCGATTACCGAAATCGGTTTGTAATTTTATTTGTAAGCGCTAAGTTACACAGAGAACGACAAACTAAATTATCATTTTAGAGATCAAAGTGCACTGCGGATAAATACGTGCATCGGGCAACTCAGAGATCGATAGAAGATAACTTACTACGAATAGAAAACTTGTTGAGACTTTGTTTGGTAACATCTTTACTCAGAAAACTACGAATTGCAAGTCATGAGACTGTTTAAGGAGGCATACTGAAAATTGAGACTGTTTGGTGTAGTTGTGGCTTGGCGAATTTTCAGTTAAAAATATCGTTTTAAGAAATCAAGAGTCGAAGTTTTGAAATATAGTTTTTATTCACAAAATACCATTACACATACTTGTAAGAGTTTTACAAATTATCTAAGTATGTAGGATGGTGGCTGGACATGGTGTCGAGCTGCCTACGTATCCCATCAATGGATCAAGCCTTTATGTAGTTCGATTATTGTCGGTACTCAGATGTGGTAACGTTTAAGGTTCATAACGTTCCACGGCCTCTTCTCATGTACTCTTGTTGTGGTGTTTTCAAGCTTATAGACACCGTTGCGGACTATATCGACAATTTTGTAGGGGCCCTCCCAGTTAGTGCTTAACTTTCTGACGCCTCACTCTTTGGTGTTTTCGAAAACCTTGCTTAGAACAAAGTCATTGATGTTAAAGCTTCGACGTTTTATGCCAGATTTGTAGTGTCAGGCAGCAGCTTGCTGGTAGTTCTGGATTCGGACTAGGCTAGATCTCTTTGTTCTTCGATCATATCTAGCCGATCTCTTAGCATTTCTACATTGACTTCTCTGTTTTCTGGGCAGAAAGTTTGTCGGATACTCGGTACTGAGGCTTCGGCTGGAACAACTGCTTCCATGCCGTAGGCAAGGTTAAAAGGTGTTTCCCCAATGGCTCTGTGAGGATTGGTTCTACACGCCCAGAGGACTCCTGGGAGCTCGTCGCTCCATCGGGACTTCTTAGAATCGAGTCTTTTCTTGAGATTTCTTAGGAATGTCTTATTAGCAGCATCCGCTTGTCCATTCCCTTGGGAGTATCGCAGTGTGGAGGATGTGAGTTTGATTTTCCATGTATTGGAAAACCTTGTGAATTTTTTTGATGTTATGTTTGTCTCGTGGTCTTTCACGATCTCATAATGGAGTCCGTGTCAACAAACGATACTTTTCCAACAAAATTCTCGACTTCCTGTCCGGTTATCTGTTGGTATGCTTGGGTTAAATCCACTTTGTGAAGTAGTCGGTTAGGACGAGTAGGAAACAGACTTTGGCCAGGCCTGACACAACTAAGGGTCCTACCACACCCATAGACCACCTCATGAATGGATAGAGTGCAGAAATCGATGACAGCTTCTCAGCTGGTTGATGGATCATAGGTGCATGCCTTTGGCATTTGTCGCACTTAGTGAAATAGTTTTTGCAGTCTGCGATAATGGTGGACCAAAAATAGCTTTGTCTTTTGATGCGTACGGCCATGGCTTGTCCTCCGGAGTGGCTTCTGCAAACTCCTTCGTGGGTTTCAGCCATGTCTGTGAGGGATTCTATGCCGTGAATGCATACCAGGTATGGTTCTGTCAAGTTTCGTTTGTATAGCTTATTTTCCATTACGCAGTATCTGGCACTATGTGCTTTAAGTTTTCTTGCTCCCCACTTGTCGGAGGGGGCTGTACCGTTTTGGATGTACTCAATCATTGGAGTTCACCAGTTCGGTCTGTTGATAAACTGTTCACAATCGTCCGGCTCATCTTTGAGTTTCGACGCAGGGTCAAACTTGTCCTCGGGACTAGGAAGACCATTAGCTTGTTCGGGCGACGGTGCGGCAGGGTTTTAGTCATTGTTTCTATTGGTTTGTTGATAACACCTGATTTTGACCACTTTTCACCATTGATTTCAAATGCTTTTTCAAAGGTTTTGATTAGTTTTAGGAACTTTTATTATGATTTCCATGTATTTGTAGTTTCAAGACTCTTTTCAGGAAACTTAGGGAATGTGATGGCAAAATGGAAGAAATCCATATTTTTAGCTCAAAGTTATACCGTCAGAAGTTCAGCCTCAAATGAAAACTTTCTCACCGTCCGATCCAGCTCAAATTTGGAGACAATCAAGAGGAGACAACCAGATTTCCATAGCACTTTACATCACAACGATCCAACGGTGCAATCAAAAGATACATGGAGAACTAGTTGACCCAGTTTACCAGTCCCGGAAGACTCTCACCCGCGGGAAACACATATTTTACCTGCCCTGGAAGACTCTCACCCCCGATGGACCTTAGGACGAGCCACAATGCCCAACATCAAAGCCCACTTTGCCATTTCTCTTTATAGAAGCACTAAATGAGACCTGGAAGACCATATGACCTATAAATACATTGTTTAGCAGCCCTAAACGGATGTGTGCTCCTGTAATGAGATTTTGAGCCACCAAACTCTGTTTTTCTAGGGTTAGGCGATGGAGATGGGGATTCTTCTCCAGATCCATTGTTCTTTCTCCTTTTTATCTTATTAACTTTTCTGTTTCATTCTTTGCATTCTTCTATGTCTTTCATCATCCATTGCATCATGTAGATTAGTCCCAGAGAGTCAAGTGGTTTGAAGATATCGACAAGCATATATATCGATTAAGATTTCTATTGTTCTTAGCCATATTCTGGATCTCATCTCTTCTAAGTTGTTCATAAAGCATGAGAGTAGACTCATGACCTATTCTCTGAGCCTAGGATCGATCAGAGCCACGAGAGTGCTGTATCAGATCATCCGTACCTAGCTTCAGAAGAACATAGTCGCTATAGGAGTCGAGAGCTACCTATAGAGAAGTTGTGAGCAGACGAATTCAATGTCCAATGCATGATCTTAAGTTTAAGCATGAGAGCGAGACTTAATTGCTAGATCTAAGAGATTAGTTGATTAAGGTGACGACAGTTGGTTAATCATACATATGTCTATTCCAGTTCAATGCAGATTTCCAGAAACAGATGAAGATAAATCATCCGGAATCTAATTGGAAATGCCATCATACATCGATTGGAGTAACCTGGAGAAGTCTAAATCGCTACCTATGAGTTTAAGAGTCTTTAGTTTGAGTTGATATGCTTTAGATGTTCTTTTAACAATTCATCCTGCATTGCATTTATTGTGAATTCTAGATTAGGTTTAGTTTAGGATCTTAACCAAAACTCCAAAACTTTTATTGGTTTATGAGTTTGCTTACTTCCCAGGTTGTTGTTTCTCGCAGATTAGACATCCTCCATGTGGATCGACACCCTAAGTCCTATAACGTACAATTGTGAACTTGCAGACACTAGGGTTTTATAAATTTAAAACTTTGGAGGACCAATGGGCTTGTTAAAAAAAACAACCCTAGGCCCGCAAGCCCATCATTTGTTGGTGTCCAACTGCAGGCTCGTCAGTGTTCTCTGATTCAACTCTACCGGACGGCCATGCTTTGTCGGTGTTAACCACCAGGTTGACTGTTTTGGAAGCTATATCGATGCTCGGTTTCTTGATTCCTTCAACGGGAATCACTCTTTTGACCAGAGGGTCAGAAGTGGATGCTCGGGCTGCTAGAGCATCAGCGAAAGTGCTTTCTCCACGAGGGATTCTAGTTAATTCGAATGAACTAAATTGCTCCACGAGTTCGCGAAAAAATTTTAAATATGCTTTCATGCGTTCATCTTTTGCTATATATTTACCGTGAAACTGGCTGGTCACTAGCTGTGAATCGCTAAATGCGCTTATTTCCTGAGCTCCTATTTCCAAAGTCAACATGAGACTAGCGATGAAAGTCGTACTCAGCCTCATTGTTGGAGGTCGGGAAACCGAGTCGGAAGGACTGTTCCTGCACCTCCACAGTTAGGGAGAGTAGGTTGATTCTGACTCAAGATCCGAGTTTGGATGATGCACCATCTACATGGAGTGTCCATTTTTGACTAACGGGTGCTTCCTCATTGTTTTCTAGGGCGAGCTCTGATAACTCTGTATTTTGACCACTTTTATGGAACCTAATTATGTCTTATGCAGGTGCTTTAACTCTGTTTTAAATGGTTTTTAAATTGTTTTCAATGTTTTAGAGTTCAAAAGACATTTCAGGAAACTTGGGCAAAAGATATGGCAAGCGATGAAAACCTTCTCACCGTCTGATCACCCCCAAAATTTGTGACAACATAGAGGATACAACCAGCTTTCTAATGCACTTATTTTGGAGACAATACAACGGTTAGATCTTCAGATAATCCTGATGCAATAAAGACAGAAAATGCAGTATCAGAAGAAGGACACAAGCCGGGACTGCGGCCAAAGGCTACTTCCCCGCGAGTAGAAGCACCGCGACCGCGGCCAGACAACGTTCACTTCTCAGACAACTTAATTAAAGCCCAGATCAATTCTTTTTGTTATTTTTGAAGCCCTAAGTGTCCATGACGACTTCAGACGCTATAAATATCCCCTTTACGTCATTCTACAGAGAGAGATCGAAAGAGAGACAAAATTAGAGAGATAGAGATAGAGATTTTTGTGTGAGAAACCCTAGGAGGCCGCCGTCTTAGAAGAAGGAGCCGCCGCTGGAGAGCATCATCGCGCCTCCGCCTGCTTCTCCATTCTTCGTTCTTCTTCCCTATTCTTTTTAATTTCCTGCAACTTTCAATACTTTGTGGTGATTGTTTACAATATGTTTGAGTAGTTTCCCAGTTGGGTTTAAAGGGATTTTTCAAAGAGAATTTCGTGTGTCTTCTTCTATGAATCGATAGATTTAGGATTTATAATCTTCTAGATGTTCTTTGTTTGCCTTTGATTTTACTGTGTGATTCTCTGCTGGCCACTTAGAAGCCGATCTGATAAGATTTATTGTGAAAGCTTTCATTGATTGTCTGACCTAGGGTGAAACGAGCAATGATTCTATAGGAGTGGAAACATACCTATAGTTGAGTTGTGAATGTTGATGAGTCTTGTTCAATTACTACATCTACTCTCTTCTAGGATCAGAGTGGAAACCCACTGGTCAGGGTAGCGAGAGATAGTTGTTTAGTGCTGAGAAAGTAGGTTATTCATACTTCCGTGCCTCGAGTTCTGGAACATATATACGTAGTTGATTACCTTTATCATTTGCTTAAATTCGACATAGGTTTAGTCCATGAATCCCTGCAAAACCTCTTGAGCCCATCGTTCGTTTTCCATTGTTTACAGTCTTTGATTTTATTCGCTTTTTACTTGCTTTCACTAGCTTTAATTTTCAATTGCTTTTTACTTTCTTTTTAGTTTATATTTAGTGACAACCAAAACCCAAAACGAAAACCCAAACCTGTTTAGTTCTAGTCTAATTTAAGCATTAGCGCGAATTCGTACTGAAACAACTAAGTCTCTGTGGGTCGGTACCTTAAGTACTACAGCGCACATCTGTGCACTTGCAGACATTTAGGGGTTATAAATTTAAAACCTGAAGCTTAGTGAAACGATAAACACACCCCGCTTTTGCTCGCATCAAGCTCTATGAAAAAGTCTGCTAAGACCTGGGCTTTGGCACTGGTTCTGGTTTTGTACTCTATATCGTACTCGCTGAGTTCGACAGCCCATTTTTCTAGATGTCCGGATTGACTAGGACTGTGCAGAATGGTGCGGAGTGGTTGCAAGGTCATTACTATGATCGAGTGAGATTAAAAAAAGACCTCAGCTTTCTAGCCGACATTACGACTGTGAGGGCCAAATTTTCCATGGTGAGGTATCTGGTTTCCGTATCTATTAAGGTTTTACTTACGTAATAGATGGGTTTTTGTTCGTTTTGTTCTTTGCAAACTAATACGCCGCTTACAGCTGCGGGTGACACTGCTATATATAAGTATAGTGGTTCTCCTTCTACTAGTTTAGCTAGTACGGGTGGTTCGCTTAGGTAAGATTTGAGTTTTTTGAATACTGATTCGCATTTGTCGTTCCATTTGAACTTTTTGTTCCCTGTTAGTAGCTGATAGAAGGGAAGGCATTTTTCTGTTGATCTAGAAATGAACCGGTTCAGGGAACAAAATGTTACTTCCTTTCAGTCGTTGAACTTCCCTTGTTGTTTTGGAAGAAGGCATCTCGAGGAAGGTTATAATCTGTTTAGAGTTTGCTTCTATACCTTATTATGTTACTAAGTAACCGAGAAATTCCCCGGATGGTACCCCGAAAGAGCACTTTGCCGGGTTCAGCTTCATTTCATATTTGTTTAGTATCGCGAAGCATTCCCTCAGTTGTGGAACATGGTCGCCCTCTTTAGAGGATTTGACGAGCATATCGTCAATGTATACTTCCATAGTTTTATCGAGATGTTTGACGAACATTTTGTTATCCAAACCCTGATATGTAGCTCTTGCTTTCTTTAGACTGAAAGGCATTACTTTGTAACAGTAAGTCTAGCGGTATGTTATGAAGGCAGTTTTTTCGTGATCTTCGGGGTTCATGAGTGTTTGGTTGTATCCTAAAAATACGTCCATAAAGGACAATAGCTCGTGACCGGCTGTGGCCTCAACAAGTCGGTCTATATCTTGGAGTGGGAAGCTGTTTTTAATACGTGCTTTGTTCAGGTCGGTAAAGTTTACGCAGACTCTCCACTTTCCAATTTTCTTTTTGACGATGACCGGGTTGGCCAACCAGTCGGGGTATCGTACCTCCCTGATCGAACCGCCTTTAAACAGTCGGTCAACCTTGTTGTTAACTGCCTTAGACTGATCGAGACTGCTTTTACGGTTTTTTTGTTTGACTGGTTTGAATATGGGGTTGACATTCAATTCTTGGGATGTTATTTTTAGGCATGTCCTCTGTGGACCATGCGAAAGTTGCGAGATTCTATTTGAAGAATTTCATGAGCTAATTCTGGATAAAGCTCGAGAGCTTTTATCTGATATTGACTAGTCGGTCGGGGTGTTCGGCGCCGATGCAGATTGGAACGACCAAGTCTTTGCGTGGTCTGCGTGTTGTGGTGTCATTCCTTCGCTTTTCCTGCTGTTCGGCGAGTTCGTCCTGCTTCTGTAATTACTACAAAAGGGATTGTTTGATTTTTTTGTGATTGGTCATGTTACACATCCTGGAAGCTCGCTGGATTCCACGGACAGTTTTAATTCCTTTGGCGGTAGGAAACTTCACACATTGATGATATGTGGAAGTACCACGCTTATGTTGTAAATCCAAGATCTCCCTAGTATCGCGTTATAAGCGGTGGGGTGGTCTACAACTTTGAAGTTTGTTAGTTGTTGGACCCTACCGGCAACTACCGGGAGCGTGATAGTTCCCATGGAGTAGGTTGTCTCTCCGGCGAAACCGGTGTTTGGCAATTTGGTGTCGCATAGGGTATCGTCTCCATAGCCCATTTGCTTGTAAGCGATATAAAATAGCACGTCTACAGAGATCTGATAACACCGTATTTTGATCGTTTTGAAATACTTTTTCTATGTTTTTAATTGTTTTTAAGTATTTTTATTACATTTCTAGTATTTGTAGTTCCAAGACTCTTTTCAGGTAACTTAGGGAAAAGCTTAACAAAATGGATAGAATACCAGATTTCAGCTCAGAGTCAAACCGTCAGAAGTTCACCCCCGATTGAAGGCCTTCTCACCGTCTGATCCAGCTCCAATTTGGATATCTTAAATATGGAAGTATCAGCTTTCCAGCAAACTTTACGGCTTGGCAATCCAACGGTTCAATCAAAAGATACGTGAACAGCAAGATGTCCCATAAACCAGCCGGCAAGCGTTTCCACCCGCGGCCAACAGGCCATTCCCCGCGGTCACAAGCTCCCCGACCGCGGCCAGCCACCCCTTCCCCGCAGTCGCTCACATCTCGACCGCAGCCAGCTAAGTCTGACTTTGAAGGCCCATTTCTGAAGCCCGTATCATTTTCCCAGCCTCAATTCCGGAACCCTAGACACCAGAGAGTATTGGAGACTATAAATACATGTCATTTAGGTCGTTTCTAAGAAGAGAAGAAGAGAGACGAAATACTTTACATAAATTTTATTTTAAGCTTTGTTTTTCGGTTTTAGGGAGAGAGAGATCTGTCTCTTGAACCCTTGTTCTTTCTTTTCAATTTTGATTTCTATTCTATCTTTTAATACTATGTTTTTGATTTCGTTTATTATGTCTGAGTAGTTTTAGTGTTGGGTCTAAGGGATTTTCGATGGGGATATATATGTTCGGTGAGGATTCCATTGGCTATTGAGCCGAATCTTAGAACTTTTTCTTCTGAATTCGTTTTTACTGCATGAGAGTAGCGTCATGAACTACAATCTGATCCAGATGCTTGGTGACACGAAATTGTTCATCCGGTGACAGATCTAGTTTGGGAGAGCAAAACAAACATAGGAGTGGAAACCTACCTATGGGCGATTTGTGAATGCTGACGAGTCTTAAACATAATGCATCTCATCTTTTCCAGGGCCAGAGTGGAAACTTACTGGTCAGGATTGAGAGAGATAGTTGTCTATGATCACGAAAGTGGCGTATTCATACGTCCGTGACTCCAGTTCGAAAAGTTAAAGCTAAGATCTTATCAAATCTACTGTCTAGCAATGTTTTGAATCGTTCATACCCCTGAGAAAACTTTCCTGAACCCCAGCGCTTTCTTTCTTATAGATTTACACCGATTTTCATTCAAGCTTTAGTCTAGTTTATTTGCTCTTTCAATCGATTTTTATTTAAGCAATTAGGTTAGCCGTTTTTCTTGTTTTTACCCGTTTTCGTTAAGTTTAGTTATTAGTTCATTTTAATTCTCGTATTTTCTCTTTAGGATTTGTTTTTACATTTTAAACACACCACCAAAACCCTCACAAAACTCTCCTGGTTCTAGACTTCCTTACTTTATATTTCTTTCGAAGGCTTTTGCAGGAAAAATCCTCCTTCCCTGTGGATTCGATCCCTAAGTACTACAATCGATCAGCTGTGCACTTGCGGCTATTGATTTCATTTAGGGTAAGACATGACACCCTCACCACGACACGCATCAAGTTTTTGGCGCCGTTGCCGGGGAAGGCACGCGTTTTCTTTTCTGAAAAACCCTAAGAAAGGTTGATAAATCAACTCTAGAACACTTTTTCTACTTATTTTCGTTTTTGGTTCTTTTTGTTTCAGGTTATGAAGCAATGAATTATATGAAACGAAATTACTACTATGAGGGAGGTTTTTACAACACTCCTTAAGCCACTCGGCGCCGAGAAGCACAATACATTCGTGATCTCTCCTCAATGGATCAGAATTCAATTCCGAACCACCACACAAGAGGACTTCGCAGCCACAACAAATCAATTCGCGAAGGTTTAGAGGAACAAGGATTCTTCTGGGACCACGACCCTTATTCAACTTACAATGCCCACGGAGATATCCATGATCTTCTCTTTGATGAAGATATGCCGTCTGTCTCCCAAACCGAGATTGATGATATGCTTCAAGAGCTCAATGAATCTATGGATGATGGGTATTGGGTAGCTTGTGAAGTAGATGGAGAATCCTCCATCAAGTTCGTTAGAAAGAGGCCATCAAATGAAATTCCTTTGGATCATCACGTCATGGAAGCCAGCCATCAAGAAAAAGGAGAACCTATTTTATCCCTAGTGATGATCTCGTCTCTACCGATTCGTTCAAGTGTTTTGAAGATGACATACAAGATCATAAGTCACTTCCTCTTGATGAACCAAAGCCTTTTCCTCCTTCAGCTCCTCACCATCTTGACTGTGAGACAGACCACGTAAAAGATGAGACACTAATGGTGACATCAAAACCACCATTGGAGGCGCTTTCTAAAACAAAGGATCCCGAGAAGTTTGATGCCCCATTCTCAATCAAGGGAGTGAAATTTCGTGATTCTCTTTGTGATACTGGACCTGATGTGAATCTCATACCAAAGACCATTGCAGAGAATACAGGTATTTCGATTTTTCATCCTTTTAAGATTTACATTCACTATGGAGGTTTTTCTGGTGCAGCTCCACTCGGTTTCAAACCCGAATTGCCTTTTCAAGGGGAAGTTTGTCTTATTTCTACTGATTTCCATGTTATGGAGATGAGAAAGGATGGAACAAAACCCTTGATATTTGGTACTTCGTTCCTGGCATCTGCTGAAACACTCATCGACTACCTGAATCAATGTATGAGTTTCACAAATATGGACAAGAAAACCTCACATCCGGCGATTCCTACAAGGAACTCTCATTGTCTGACAATAGGCGGCGTAGATGATCCAATATTTGACCCTGGAGGAACTACAAAAGATGTTGGATACGTTTTAGAAAGAAGAGCACCCAAAGAAAACGTCGGATTTACAAGCTTGACGAACAAAGATATATTCTTATGTACATCTTTAACCAATGCTCATATGAGAGGTGATGGAGACTTAATTGAAGCAAGAGTGAAGCATAAATGGCCCTCAAGACTCTTTTCCGAAGACTATCCACAAGGGAAAAGAATTGGAGACAAAAAGTAAGAGGGTCTGTACATCTCTCCTAGGACATTCGGCACCGCAGTCGCGTGTGCGCTACCAGCGGCCAACCCATGTTTTTCCGCAGTCGCGACACTTGCACCCGCGGCTAAACCACCTTTCCCCGCGGTCGCGACACTTCCACCCACGGAGAATGCTCTTTATAACGACCCTTGGACAGTTCAAGCCATGGCGACACCTCTCCAAACAAATTGTCCTCACCTTGGATGCTTAACCATCTCCACCACTTCAGATCATAAAGAATCATCTGTCCGTATATCTTGCGACATGGTTCAATGCTATGACATGAGAGAGACCTTACCCACCTCATCATATAAGCTTCCAAAATATTCTCCTATCACAAGTGGTGTTGAAGACTCATACCTCAAAGGAGCTCCAAGACTGACTTTTGATCCTGGAGGAGACTACCATCTCAAAACTAAGGACAAAATTTCCAATTGGGAATGGCGTTATAAGGGATATACAAAGGAAGGCGAGGAGATGTCAAAAAAGACTTGTCTCAGGACAAGGTCTTCTTCATTGGACTAAGCCACGTCCAACACCAAAAGTCGAGCTAAACGACTTAAAACAGAAGCGTTTAATGGGAGGCAACCCATTTAGGTATTGTTTTCTTTAGGATTTTTCTTTCTTTTTCTTTTGATTTTTTTCTTTTTCTTAGTTTCAGGTGTTTCTTATAAAACAAAAAAGCCAAAAAAAATTCAAAAAACAGAAAAAAACAAAAAGAAGGATGGTCCCTAACTGCTCGGCCCAGCAGGAACCAAGGAGAAGCAGGAAACTGATAGATAGGACTTTTTAGGTCTCAGGGCTATCAATCCCCTTTGTCGAAGTAGCACAAAGAGGTATCAATCCAGACAAGTCAACGAGACACTAGACTATGATGTTTGTTCATTTAAGTCAAGACAAAAGGTGAAGGTTTTGAACTAAGCTAAGTAACAAACGACTAAGCATGAAAGGTAAAGCAAATGATTAGATCTAAACAGAGACAGGATGCAAATAATAACTAAACGATTCAGATGATGATAATATGTAATAAAGCAAGGGACTTTAGACGAGATACTTGACTCGGGTGCTTCCAAGTTCAACTAGTTGGTTAATGAATCAAAACATCAAGCGGTTTCATTTAACTTTGAACTCAAGGCATGTTAATCTTCTCATGAAAGTATTAAGCATCTAAACTGATTCTCCTTCATACCAAAAATGTCTTTTGAGAAGCATCGAATCAATCAGCAATAAGAATCAGTTCAAAAATGTCATTTAAGAGAACAAACTATCACCCCCACGATGAAAGACTCTTAAACCCTTAACCGAGTGGTTCAGACATTTCTACAAACACTTTTGATGCGAGATATGTCTCAGATCTGAACCTCAAGTGATGTGCTTGGATCCAGCCTAGAGATCTCGTCGGTTAAGGAATGAAACATGCAAGACTAGACACCTAAACCCACTAATCTACCTTGAAAGCACCCTAATCTACTCATCTAAAGCCGCTTAAACGACTACTCACTAATCATAACGAGCTCATTAAGTCTTTTGCAAGACGTGTAGCTAGTCATGATGAGGAGTTTAATGATAGATGACAAAAGAAAATAAAGAAAGAACAAGATTTCTGATGCAAAAACGAGATATCGGATCAGACTGATCAAGTTTCACAAAAGAGGTAAGTTCTTAAAGCCAAAAACAGATAAGAGATCAGATCATTAGGTTTTTAGTCTCAAAATGTATATATAGCAAAGGTAAAGTGTCGCGGGTCAGCCCGGAACAAACCGGGTACTGAACCGCGTTCTTGGGTTGATGGGTGAGTGCCACGGTGTGTCGGAGAGTGAAGCCGAGGTCTTCATGTCGAGGAGTGCACGTGAGTCCAGATCCAAATGAAGATCTCGTGAAGAACACGTCAAGAACATGCATGAACCCTAGTCTTCGATCCATCTTCACGTGTGTGTTCTTGGGCAGCTTTGTTCTTGATTCTGGGTTCGTGACAATGGACCTCGGCATGAAATGCCGAGGCGCTTGGTAGTCGAGGGGTTTGAGCGAACAGGGGCCGGCATGCACGCCGAGGTCATTGCGCCGAGGTGCACGTTCAACACTTAGTCGTTTCCAGCTTCATTTCTTACGTGTGCATGCCTTGATTCCAACGTGCCGAGGCGTCAGCACGAGGCCTAGTTCAGAATACTCCCAAAATATGAGCCTTGACTTGGCCGATGTCGAGGTAACGATGCCGAGCCCTGAGAAAACACTTAGCGCGTATCGCAACATATTTGGGTTCGTATCGACCATGTCACCTTCCGGAAACAGTAACTTTCAACCCACGACTCCAAATGCTCTGAGACCAGTTCCATAGTCAAGATGACTCAATAAGCTCGAACTTTGGTGAAGAAACCGTCGGAGCTTGGGAAGCGGAGGGTTTCCTGGATTTCACATCTTTGAACCGCATTGGAATCACCAGAAAATAAGCTTTTTAGACCGATGTGAACTCCGGAGACTTTATCTCTCAAACCACTGCTCCGAATTGAGCGATCCCAACTGTTCTGAAAAGGTCTTTCACAGATTTCAAACTTTGATAAAGACCGGGCAAGCTGATTTGGTCCGGAAAGGCTCCGTCCGCCGTAGCCTTCGTACTCCGCCGTTCGGTTCTCGGGTGCGCGTAATGTTGGTGCATCTTCCGGAGGCTGTATCTTTCTCCCCATTGGTCCGAATTGGATGATTCCAACTGTTCTGGGATCTTTGCCTGATTATCTCCGACTTTGCTGAAGACCCCGCCAACTGGTTCGGACCGGAAGGTTCCCCGGATTCCTGATCTTTGAAACGCGCGGACAAGGACAAATTTTGGTCGAGAAAAGCTTCCCGCGGTAAGGAAAATGGCCGAGGGCTGTGTACCGCGGTAAGCTTTTTGGTCGTAAAAATTCCTTCGCCTCGGCCAAAAACTCAACCCATGGTATTTGCACCCGATCTTCGACCCAAGCTGACTTTGGTCGATCGGTAAGGAATTTGGCCGGTGTTGAGTGATCGGTAAGGATTTTGGCCGGTGTTGAGCGATCGGTAAGGATTTTAGCCGAGGTTTCCGTCCGTCCGGTACGCGATTTGGCCGAGAAATTTCTCCAAGCGGTTTTCACCATTTTTGACCTTTTTCTTCACCGTTTTCTCCTCTGCTCCTCTTCTTAAGCTCCAAACGACTCCCAAGGCACCTGATAAAGACTTCAAAACATGCAAAACTCTTTGGGACCTAATGCAAGCCCTAAATCCTATTTTCATGCCTAAAGACACAATTTACATGGGAAAACACATGATGAGGACTCTAAAATGCTCTCTAAATGATGTAAAATATAGACATATCAGAAACAGGCCACAATATAAGCCCCTGCGGTCGCAGGTGTTCTGACCGCGGGAAACACATGTTCGACCGCGGTCGTGTCTTTCTGACCGCGGCCGAGCACTACTTCACCGCAGTCGCGTGATCTCTGACCGCGGTGAATGGTCGTTGAGATCAGACCCGACCCCAAAACCACCACTTCACCTCATTCCACCTCACCAATACCCATTCCACCTCATTCATCACTTCCCACCACCTTCATCACCACCTATCACCTTTCCAAACCCCTTCAAATGAATCCGGTCCATCACCACCAGCATCCCAGATCCAGGTAAGTTCTCTTTGGCCTTACCAATTCGATTATCTATGCATTTTTCTCATCCAATCTCGACTTGTTTCACACTAAGGACAGTGTGATTTAAGTCTGGGGGAGGATTTCATCCATTTCTAACCACTTTTCTTTCATGAGTCTTGCATTATCTACACTTTTTGCATTTTCCTTAAAGTTTTTCAAAATTGGTTTTCAAAACAAAATACGTTTTAAAGGGAATGGTGAACATGAATCAATGATAGTTGAGTGTGTGCTTTTAGACTGTTCCTAATGACATGCTCATTCATGATTTAGGACTAGACTAGGCGGTAGCTAAGCACATTTGAAACGAAGTAAACCAGAGGAATTTGAATGATTTCGATTTAGATGAAGGAATACATTAGCTTTGTTTTATTTGGACTTAATTTGCACTTAATTTTCTCATTGAAACATTAGACCAGGGAAACGAATCATACATTCAGGACTCCTTTACCCTTTTTCCACTCTCTGTTGATCCTGAATGGCTAGTTCATCTTTAGCTAGTTCCCCACCTTAACCAATCCTCTTTCAAACCACATGCACTCTTGTTTTCTATTGTCTTATATGCAGATAAGTGCAAAAACGTTGGAGAGAAAGAGAAACGACGCAGTTTTCAATCACCAAAGACAGAGACCTGCGATTTGCCGGAAAAGATCCTGGAAGGATTTAGCACAAGAGGAAGCTCAGTTTGCCTTAGAAAAAACTCAAATTTTGGTAAAATCTCGTCCTTTAATCTCTCTCTCTTTAAAAGGCATTTCCTTTTCGTTAAAAAACAAAAAAAAAAAAAATTCCGAAAATAAGAAAAGAAATAAGATAAAAGCCTTAGAGAGTCTAGAGAGGTCGAATCTTAAGTCCCAAGGCAACTGGAGTTCGATTTTATGGAGTTTTGGAGATTATTTTCTGATTCCCGGAAAGAATCTAAGTCTGGGGAATAGCTGTTTACAAAAAAGGAGGAAGGATTATGCAACAACATTTGGCAAGAAGAAGTGACTGAAAATTGCGGTCATCAACAGGTCCTTATCTCTCTTGCGGTTTTGCATATTATCTTGCATCCTCCAGATTCATCAGGTAACCCGAAACACTTTAACTCCACCACTTAAACAGCCCTTTAATGCCAAACGCCGTCTACCCTGGATGATGTCTTTAATGAGAACTAACTATTGAACTTAATGAATGTAGAGAGCTAGTTGACTGGAATCAAGATTTAAATTGTTTAAGTTTTGCATGACGGAAAAAGTGGACTAGTATCTTTTGTGTATTAGTGTGAATTTTCTAGACTAAGTTATGGATTGATGCACTATCTTTGGTCCTAGTTTAGGAGTTCATGTCTCTGAGTTTTGTGCATTTCCTATTTTTGTTTTCACTTAACCAGTTTAGGTTACAAACAAAGGTTTTAGTCTGGAGGAGTTGATAACACCGTATTTTGACCACTTTTATGGATCGTTTTGAAATATTTTTTCTATGTTTTTAATTGCTTTTAAGTACTTTTCTTACGTTTTTCTATTATTTGTAGTTCCAAGACTCTTTTTAGGTAACTTAGGGAAAAGCTTAACAAAATGGATAGAATACCAGATTTCAGCTCAGAGTCAAACCGTTAGAAGTTTACCCCCGATTGAAGGCCTTCTCACCATCTGATCCAGCTCAAATTTGGATATCTTAAATATGGAAGTATCAGCTTTCCAGCACATTTTACAGCTTGGCAATCCAACGGTTCAATCAAAAGATACGCGAAGAGCAAGATGTCCTGTAAACCAGCCGGCAAGCGTTTCCACCCGCGGCAACCAGGCCATTCCCCGCGGTCACAAGCTCCCCGACCGCGGCCAGCCACTCATTCCCCACGGTCGCGCACATCCTGACCGCGGCCAGCTAACTCCGACATTGAAGGCCCATTTCTGAAGCCCGTATCATTTTCCCAGCCTCAATTCTGGAACCTAGAAACCAGAGAGTATTGGAGACTATAAATACATGTCATTTAGGTTGTTTTTAAGAAGAGAAGAAGAGAGATGAAATACTTTACAGAAATTTAACTTTAAGCTTTGTTTTTAGGTTTAAGGAAGAGAGAGATCTGTCTCTTGAACCCTTGTTCTTTCTTTTCAATTTTGATTTCTATTCTATCTTTTAATACTATGTTTTTGATTTCGTTTATTATGTCTGAGTAGTTTTATTGTTGGGTCTAAGAGATTTTCGATGGGGATATATATGTTCGGTGAGGATTCCATTGGCTATTGAGCCGAATCTTAGAATTTTTTCTTCTGAATTCGTTTTTACTGCATGAGAGTAGCGTCATGAACTACAATCTGATCCAGATGCTTGGTGACACGAAAGTGTTCATCCAGTGTCAGATCTAGTTTGGGAGAGCAAAACAAACATAGGAGTGGAAACCTACCTATGGGCGACTTGTGAATGCTGACGAGTCTTAAACATAATGCATCTCTTCTTTTCGAGGGCCAGAGTGGAAACCTACTGGTCAGGGTTGAGAGAGATAGTTGTCTATGATCACGACAGTGGCGTATTCATACGTCCGTGACTCCAGTTCAAAAAGTTTAAGCTAAGATCTTATCAAATCTACTCTCTAGCAATGTTTTGAATCGTTCATACCCCTGAGAAAACTTCCCTAAACCCCAGCGCTTTCTTTCTTAGAAATTTACACCGATTTTCATTCAAGCTTTAGTCTAGTTTATTTGCTCTTTCAATTGATTTTCATTTAAGCAATTAGGTTAGCCGTTTTTCTCGTTTTTACCCGTTGTTAAGTTTAGTTGTTAGGTCATTTTAATTCCCGTATTTTCTCTTTAGGATTCGTTTTTACGTTTTAAACACACCACCAAAACCCTCACAAAACTCGCCTGGTTCTAGACTTCCTTACTTTATATTTCTTTCGAAGGCTTTTGCAGGAAAGATCCTCTTTCCCTGTGGATTCGATCCCTAAGTACTGCAATCGATCAGCTGTGCACTTGCGGCTATTGATTTCACTTAGGGTAAAACTTGATACCCTCACACACGACCACATCAAGATCCCGGTGTCGATCATTATCCTAGATTTCTCACACCCCCCGATGTTCAGACGAACTACCAGAGCGTCGTCGTGGGGTTTGTCCAGATCAAGTGTTTTGCTCTCTATGAAGGTTATTTTATGGTTGTGACCTTGTAGGGAGCGCGTACCCTCAATCGGTTTCGATCCTACAATGGTAGGCTTTTATAGAATTCACCGAATTTTGGCATAACTTGGAGCCACCAGATATAAAATCTATGCATTTAAGCCGGTTTGGCTCGAAGAGGTCCAAGACTTGCGAGGGTTTGCTGGGTTTGGGCTTAGCGACCTCGCGGATGTTTGGTTGCGAGCTATTTGGCTTCGAGATGTTTGGTTGCAAGCTGCTCCTCTTTTTGGGAGCAGACGTTGGGGAAATTACTGATTTCATAGATCCTCCATACAGACTGAGCTCTCGGAAAATGAGATATATTCTCTTTTTAGGGTCTGGTGGGAGGAGGATTTTGGGTTTTCCTCCGCCGGAGTTCGCTCTCTTTTACTCTTGGTACTCTTTTTGGCCTTTTCCGGAGTCGGAGCTTAAGGCTCTTCTTTTTCCTCCACATCCTCTTCTTTTTCTACGGGTTTTGCAGGGTGGTTGGCTTTTTCAGCTAACATTTTTAGCACAGTACGACATTCTTGAGTAAAATGTCTTTTTTTGTTATGATGAGTGCAGAATTTGTTTGCATCAAAAGTGGATTTTTTTTTCTCCTTTTTATCTTTCCAGGGAGTTCTGATAGCAAAGGAGTGTAATCCCTTGTTGGCGGGTTCGTTTTTTGGCTGTTTTCTTAGCCGGGGTGAGGTTGGTAAGGCCTGCTTCGAACTGCTCTTGGAGGATTTTGCTCCTCGTAGTGAGCAAAGGCAGAAGCTCGATGCAAGGCGTCATCAAGCGATACCGGGCAGCGAACTGATGGTTTTTCCCTGAATTGAGAGGAGAACCAAAGCCCTTGTTTGAGCGCAGCGAGTGCTGCGCCCTCATTTAGTTCAGTGATCCTGGATTTGATTTCCTTAAACCTGGTTAGGTAAGATCGCAGGGATTCCTCATGTTTTTTTTTTTTTTTGCAGTTCCACAGGTCTGCTTCGGTCGCTTTGGATTCCATGAATACAGAATACTATTTCAGGAAGACCGAGGTGAGTTGTGAGAAATTGTCGATGGAATTTTCTTCCAGTCCAGCAAACCAGCCGACGAAATTTTTAGCAAAGAATCGGCAATAACCTGCTACTTTCTCTTTGTCGTTTAGGTGGGCTCATGATAACACCGTATTTTGACCACTTTTATGGATCATAATAATGTCTTATGCAGGTGTTTTAACTCTGTTTTCAATGGTTTTAAAGTGTTTTCAATGTTTTAGAGTTTCAAAAGACTTTTCAGGAAACTTGGGCAAAAGATATGCAATTTAGAATAAATGAGCAATTTTGGATAAATGCAGACCGTCAGAAGTATGATAAGCGAAAAAGACCTTCTCACCGTCTGATCACTCCCAAAATTTTAGAAAACATAGAGGATCCAACCAGCGTTTTAATGCATTTGGTTTGGAGACAATCCAACGGTTAGATCTTCAGATACTTCCGATGCAATAAAGACAGAAAATGCAGTTCTGTATGAGAGCCACGAGCCGGGACCGCGGCCAACACCTATTTCCCCTCGGGTAAGACCATCCCCACCGCGGCCAGACAACGTTCACTTTCCGACGACTTAATTAAAGCCCAGATCAATTCATTTCGTTATTTTTGAAGCCCTAAGTGTCCTGGACAACTCCAGAAGCAATAAATACCCTCTGTAGGTCATTCTAAAGAGGAGAGACGAGATAGAGATCGATAGAAACACATACTTAGAGAGAGAGAGAGATTTTGTGTGGAACCCTAGAGAGGTGGCCGCCGCCGTCTCAGAAGAAGGAGCCACCGCTGGAGGAATTCATTGCGCCTCCGTCTGCTTCTCCGTTCTTCGTTTTTCTTCCATGTTTTCTTTAATTTCCTGCAACTTTCAATACTCTATGATGTTTTGTTACAATATGTTTGAGTAGTTACCCAGTTGGGTTTAAAAGGATTTTTCAAAGAGAATTTCGTGTATCTTTGCTTATGAATCGATGGATTGAGGATTATTAATCTTCTAGATGTTCTTCGTTTGCCTTTGATTTTACTGCGTGATTCTTTGCTGGCCACTTAGAATCCGATCTGATATGATATGTTGCGAAAGTTTTCATTGATTGTCTGAACTAGGGTGAACCGAGCAATTCCTCTATAGGAGTGGAAACTTACCTGTAGTTGAGTTGTGAATGTTGATGAGTCTTGTTCTGCTATTGCATCTTCTCCTTTCCAGGATCAGAGTGGAAACCTACTGATCAGGGTTGCGAGAGATAGTTGTTTAGTGCTGCGAAAGTAGGCTATTCATACTTCTGTGCCTCGAGTTCTAGAACATACGTAGTTGATTACCTTTATCATATGCTTAAAATCGACATAGCCTAGTCCATGAATCCCTGCGAAACCCCTTGAGCCCCAACGTTTTTTTTCCATTGTTTACAGCCTTGCTTTTCATTCGATTTTCCTTGATTCCCATTCGCCTTTGATCTATTCGAATTTTTACTTGCTTTCATTTGCCTTTTTTTTTCAATTGCTTTTACTTGTTTAGCTTTCTAGTTTAGATTTCGTGACAACCAAAACCCAAACCTGTTTAGTTCTAGTCTGATTTAAGCATTGCCGTGAATTCGTACTAAAACAACTAAGTCTCTGTGGATCGATACCGTAAGTACTACAGCGCAAATCTGTGCACTTGCAGACATTTAGGGGTTATAAATTTAAAACCTGAAGCTTAGTAAAACGAAAACAACAACCCCGTTTACAATCGCATCAAGTTTTTAGCGCCGTTGTTGGGGACTTTGATTTGTTTCGTTGCTAATCCCAGCTTAAATCCAATAGAACACTTGTTTACTTTTACTTTTTCTTTTGAATCTTTCAGGTTTCTCCGTAATGAGAGACCAGGAATATGTTCCCGGGACTCTTGGTGATCCACCATATCGTGTGGATGGTGATCCAAGCGATGATGACCTGACTGATGATGAGTTTGAAGAACCGATCTATGATGACAATGAGCTAATCCGATCGGTAAAACGTGAAGATCATGATGAACTAATTGGAAGAATCGATTCACTCGAGAAGTTATTGGGAGTTCGAAGAGCTATTCAACCAGCCTTACCAGAGGATGGTAAAACCGAAATCAAGGTACCCAACATCCACCTAGTTCAACAAAATCAATTCTATGGTTATTCATTCGAAAACCCGATTGACCATATCGAGACGTTCGAAGAATTATGTGCAACCATTACAGCAAATGGGGATTACCACAAGTGTAGTCTTTTCCCATTCTCTTTGAGAGACAATGCCAGCAAATGGCTAAAATCTTTAGAACCTGCTTCACTAAAAACGTGGAAAGCGTGTAGAAAGGCTTTCCTAACCCATTTTTACACTAGAAATCGTTCCAATCTGTTAAGAAACAAGATAAGAACTTTTAAACAGAAAGAAGATGAAGATCTTTTAGATACTTGGGAAATATTTAGGGAATACCAAAGAGATTGTCCACATCACGGATATACCGATGAATACCTGATGGGTATCTTCTATCGAGGTATAACTACAGAGTTACGACACTCTTTCGACACAGCAAGTAATGGAGACTTCTCAACTAGATCTGTAGAAGATGCTCGTGTTTTCATAAACAATTTCACAAACAACATTAGTAATCAAGCAACCTTTGGCAATTCCGCACTTCCTGAGAAGAAAGAAGAGATCTCGAAAGTTATGAAGTGTCTCCATCACATAATGAGTCAACTTTGATTGCAACAACCAAACAAGGCACACAATACGTGTAACTTTGATGGTTGGGACAACCCAATGGATTCTTATGATCAAGAGATGGTGAACACTGCAGAAGTCTATCAAATTCATGATTTTCCATTCGTTTCTGATCACCGTGGGTCCATTCATTCGGACCGCGGGAAAACATACTTTCACCACGGTCGTGATGATGCTGACCGCGGCCAAGAGCAATTTCACAGCGGTCGCGAGCCTTATGACCGCGGGAAACCATCTCCCGAACCTATATGGGCTGTTCAATCTGATCCAAACCCCTATCATAGTTTTCCCTCTTCTGAAGCTGAAAATCTAAACAAAAGAATTCTAGAGCGTGAAAAATCTAGGTCTCAAGAAATTTTAGATCTGAACTAAAAACGATGCAAGAAGATTTCAATAAAAAATTTTCCACCCTCCTTAGCCTAATGATCAAAACTAATTCTAAAAACTTAGATAATTCCAAGGAGGAGCCAAGTGAAAATTCTTTCGAAATCTCAAGTGTAGCAGATCCCTCCGATCATGTGAAAGCTATCACACTTAGGAGTGGATTAGCTTACAAAGAGCCTGAATTTCCTAAAGATCCCTAAGATGAAGAAATTGGTAAGGAAAAGGAAAAAGAAAGAGAAAGAATAATGGTTAAAGATATTGAAAAAGAAGTGGTAGGAGAAAAGGATGGAGAAGAAGTAAGAGAAGATACATCCCGGGAAATTCTCGGAGAAGACCCAATTCCCCCTCCACAAACTCGTGTCTATAAACCTAAACCACCATACACTAGAGCCTTAAGTGCCCCAAAAAAGGAAAAAGAAAAAGCTAAGCTGAAAGAGCTAATCGATCAATTAAATGTGAGATTACCTTTTGTAGAAGCTTGTGCTATGATTCCTGCTTTAAGAGAATACATGAAGGGTATTCTAAAAAATTCTTTAACTCTTGAAGAAGGCTTTATGATGATAACCCATGAATGTAGTTCTATCCTGCAAAGCCAAATCCCTGAAAAGAAAAACGATCCTGGAAGCTTCGTACTTTCATGCACCATCAATGATGTAGCTTTTGAGCGTGCTCTCTGTGATTTAGGATCGAGCATAAACATGATGCCTCTTTCAGTAGCAAAACGTTTAGGACACCACACTTTCCATCCCACTAAAACTTCTTTAGTATTAGCTGATCGTTCCGTTAGACAACCTGTAGGTATCTTAATAGACGTTCCCGTCGAAATCGAAAAATGTTCCATCCCAACCGATTTCGTAGTTCTAGAACTAGAAAGAAAACCTAAGGATCCACTTATTCTTGGAGAACCATTCCTATCTACAGCCGGAGCCATAATCAATGTCCTGGAAGGAAAAATTGACCTTCATCTAGCCGGTCTAGTTATGCAATTTGACATGAACAAAAGTTTCAATAAATCGACTTTGGATGGCAAAATTTGTTGGATTGATGAGCTAGATGGAATTATTGAGGAAGTCTATGAAGATCTACTTCTCGACGACCCTTTAAGTGTCACGCTTTCACCCACAAAAGACGAACGCAATTTCTTTGAAGAAATTTCAAGTGAGTGCGCGCGTATGCTTGATAAGTCCGAAACTTATAGGAAACTTCTAAACTATCTAGATCTTAAGGACCAAACAAACATTCTTACACCTCCTAAAGACACTGCCGCAGCAATTAACGATCCTTGGAGGGAGCTTAAAGCCCCTAAAGTCAAGCTTAAACCTCTTCCTGTCGGACTTAAGTACGCTTTCCTTGGACCAAATTCGACTTATCCTGTCATTATAAACTCAGGTTTGACAGAAGAAGAAATCACAATGCTGTTGACTGAGCTGAGAAAGCATAAAAAAGCCTTAGGATATTCACTTGAAGACATACCTGGAATCTCTCCAGATCTTTGTATACACAAGATTAATCTAGATACAATGCTAAAAACTCAATCGAATGTCAAAGGAGACTGAACCCTAATCTCATGGATGTTGTCAAGAAGGAGATTATGAAGCTTTTAGAAGCTGGAATAATCTTTCCAATCTCATATAGCACTTGGGTTAGCCCAGTTCATGTTGTCCCGAAGAAAGGAGGACTGTCATTAAAAACGATAAAGATGAAATGATCGCTACAAGAACAGTAACTGGATATCGTATGTGCATCGATTACCGGAAACTGAACTCAGCGACTAGGAATGATCATTTTCCACTTCCCTTCATAGATCAAATGCTAGAAAGGTTAGCTAATCATCCCTACTATTGCTTCCTTGATGGATACTCCGGATTTTTCCAAATTTCTATTCGCCCGGAGGATCAAGAAAAAACGACATTCACTTGTCCATATGGCACATTCGCTTATCGAAGAATGCCTTTTGGATTGTGTAATGCACCTGCTACCTTCCAGCGGTGCATGATGTCGATCTTCACAGATTTTATTGAGGATTTCATGGAAGTATTCATGGATGATTTCTCGGTCTATGGATCTTCTTTTGAAAAATGCCTAGGCCATCTCGGTAAAGTTCTGCAAAGATGTGAAGATAAGCACTTGGTATTAAATTGGGAAATATGTCACTTCATGGTACGAGACGGAATCGTGCTTGGGCACAGAATTTTGGGAAAAGGAATTGAAGTTGACAAGGCAAAAATCAAAGTCATGACAAGCCTACATCCCCCCAAAAACGTAAAGGGCATCCGTAGTTTCTTAGGACACGCAGGATTCTATAGACGCTTTATTAAAGATTTTTCTCAAATAGCTAGACCTCTTACGTGTTTGCTTTGCAAGGAAACGAACTTCGAGTTCGATGATGAGTGCTTAGCCGCGTTTCATAAGATCAAAGAAGCTCTTGTCTCCGCTCCAGTCGTGCAAATACCTGATGGGGAACTCCCATTTGAAATCATGTGTGATGCAAGTGACTATGCAGTCTGAGCAGTGCTTGGCCAACAAAAAGATAAGAAACTGCACATAATCTACTACGCAAGCAGAACTCTAGACGAAGCTCAATGCAATTATGCAACAACAGAGAAAGAACTTCTAGCTGTCGTATTTGCATTTGAGAAATTTCGTTCTTATCTCGTAGGATCTAAGGTCATAGTTCATACTGATCATGCTGCAATCAAGTATTTAATGTCTAAGAAAGACGCTAAACCGAGGTTGATAAGATGGATCCTCCTACTGCAAGAATTCGACATCAAAATTTGAGATCGGAAAGGAGCAGATAATGGAGTTGCAGACCATCTTTCACGAATTCGATTTGAAGAAAGATTGCCCTTAAATGATAGTTTGCCAGAAAAAAACATCTATGCAATAGATACAACCCCCACCAATGTCAATACCGCACCACCAAGGCAACTCATGCGAAGATCAGATGCTTTCAACACACCATGGTTTAGGCACAAAGCGAATTACCTAGCAGCTGATGTAGAACCACCGCAAATTTTCGGTTATAGGAAGAAAAAGTTTCTGAAAGACGTGGGACATTATTTTTGGGACGAACCTTATCTCTACAAGAGATGTGCTGATGGTTTATTCCGAAGATGCATGGCTGAAGACGAGATGGAAGGAATTTTATTCGGATGCCATAGCTTGTCTTACGCAGGACACTTTGCAACCTTCAAAACCGCTTCAAAGATCTTACAAGCAGGTTTTTGGTGGCCTACCTTATTCAAAGATACTCAAGCTTATATATCGCAATGCGACAAATGTCAAAGGATGGGAAACATGAGCAAAAGGAATGAGATGCCTCAAAATTTTATTCTCGAAGTCGATATTTTCGATGTCCGAGGAATAGATTTTATGGGACCATTTCCGACTTCTTTTGGAAACCAATACATCTAAGTAGAAGGTAGACTACGTCTCTAAGTGGGTTGAAGCAGTCG
>NW_006256486.1:12107776-12134355 GCF_000478725.1 Eutrema salsugineum
GATCGCACTTCATCAACAGAGTTTTTGAAAATCTTCTTAGAAAGAATGGAGTTACACATAAATTTGCTTCTCCATACCATCCCCAAACCAGCGGTCAAGTAGAAATCTCAAACAGAAAAATCAAGTCGATTTTGCAGAAAACAACTGCAGTTCATCGCAAGGATTGGTCTACCAAGCTTGGCGACGCATTATGGGCATATCGAACAGCTTTCAAGACACCATTGGGAACAACACCGTTCAACCTAGTTTATGGAAAAGCATGCCACCTTCCAGTAAAACTCGAGTATAAAGCACAATGGGCTATAAAGGAGATGAATATGAACTTAAAACAGCTGGAGAAAGAAGACTACTTCAACTTCACGAGTTAGAAGAAATCCGATACAATGCTTACGAAAACTCGAAAATCTACAAGGAGAAGACTAAAACATATCATGATAAGAAGATTATTCATAGAACTTTTGCTCCTAACGATAAGGTTCTTCTTTTCAATTCTCGTCTTAAACATTTTCCAGGAAAATTACGATCAAGATGGTCAGGACCCTTCATGATAAAGGAAGTCAAACCATACGGAGCCATCGTCCTATGGGACAAAACTGGAAACTCATTTACAATGAATGGACAGCGTGTCAAGCCATACCTGGCTGAAGAAAGAGAAGACGAAAGAGAAGTGATTTTTTTGATTGATCCATCATCGGCTAATGATGAAGTCAAGGAGTGTCATGACCCCGGTTAAGTCTAATCGAGCAACAATGTCAAGCTAACGACTTGAAACAAGCGCTTAGTGGGAGGCAACCCACTTGGTATTTTATTTATTTCCCTTTGACCTTTATTTTCTATTTCCATTGTTTTTTTTCTGTTTCATTTATTTTCAGGTTCAATAAGGAAGAACAAATTCAAAAGACGAGCAGCACTCTCCAGCACGATAAGTTCACTTAAACATTTCAACTTTTGTATTTTCTTTACCATTCTTTCCAAGATTTATCACCCTGAGGACAGTGTGAAATAAGTATGGGGGAGGATGTTCATCCGTTACTAATGAAATTTGATTTGTTTTGAGTTAAAAGTATGATAACCGACGAAGACATTCTCACCGTCTGATCACCTCCAAAATTTGAGACAACATATAAGATCCAACCAGATTTCTAATTCACTTGGTTTGGAGACATTCCAACGGTTAGATCTTCAGATACTCCCGATGCAATAAAGACAGAAAATGCAGTTCCGTATGAGAGCCACGAGCCGGGACTGCGGCCAACACCTATTTCCCCTCGGGTAGGACCATCCCCACCGCGGCCAGACAACGTTCACTTTCCAGACGACTTAATTAAAGCCCAGATCAATTCTTTTCGTTATTTTTGAAGCCCTAAGTGTCCTGGACAACTCTAGAAGCAATAAATACCCTCTGTAGGTAATTCTAAAGAGGAGAGACGAGACAGAGATCGATAGAAACACATACTTAGAGAGAGAGAGAGAGATTTTGTGTGGAACCCTAGAGAGGAGGCCGCCGCTGTCTCAGAAGAAGGAGCCACCGCTGGAGGAATTCATTGGGCCTCCATCTGCTTCTCCGTTCTTCGTTTTTCTTCCATGTTTTCTTTAATTTCCTGCAACTTTCAATACTCTATGATGTTTTGTTACAATATGTTTGAGTAGTTACCCAGTTGGGTTTAAAAGGATTTTTCAAAGAGAATTTCGTGTATCTTTGCTTATGAATCGATGGATTGAGGATTATTAATCTTCTAGATGTTCTTCGTTTGCCTTTGATTTTACTGCGTGATTCTTTGCTGGCCACTTAGAATCCGATCTGATATGATATGTTGCGAAAGTTTTCATTGATTGTCTGAACTAGGGTGAACCGAGCAATTCCTCTATAGGAGTGGAAACTTACCTGTAGTTGAGTTGTGAATGTTGATGAGTCTTGTTCTGCTATTGCATCTTCTCCTTTCCAGGATCAGAGTGGAAACCTACTGATCAGGGTTGCGAGAGATAGTTGTTTAGTGCTGCGAAAGTAGGCTATTCATACTTCTGTGCCTCGAGTTCTAGAACATACGTAGTTGATTACCTTTATCATATGCTTAAAATCGACATAGCCTAGTCCATGAATCCCTGCGAAACCCCTTGAGCCCCAACGTTTGTTTTCCATTGTTTACAGCCTTGCTTTTCATTCGATTTTCCTTGCTTCCATTCACCTTTTATCTATTTGATTTTTACTTGCTTTTATTTGCCTATTGTTTTCAATTACTTTTACTTGTTTAGCTTTCTAGTTTAGATTTCGTGACAACCAAAACCCAAAACCAAAACCCAAACCTGTTTAGTTCTAGTCTGATTTAAGCATTGCCGTGAATTCGTACTGAAACAACTAAGTCTCTGTGGATCGAAACCCTAAGTACTACAGCGCACATCTGTGCACTTGCAGATATTTAGGGGTTATAAATTTAAAACCTAAAGCTTAGTAAAACAAAAACAACAACCCCGTTTACAATCGCATCAGCTCGCGCTATGGGAAGCCTGAAGGCTCTTATATGAGATCTAGGGTATGTGTTCCTAGGTTCTTTGGGTTTTTTCTAGCACACGATCTATGTTGGAAGCCGAGCTCGTGGCCATGTGTACTGCAGAGTACATACGCTAAAGCTCGGCATTGTTAGTTTCGATGTATTTCTGGAGCGCTTCAAAACTGGTTATCAATCATGGATCTATGATTATGGATCTTGAAGGGAATTCCGGTTGAGAACCATGTGTGTTCCTAGTTTGCTGACTGCCGGATGGGAGGATTTCCTCAACCGATTGTGATCTGTCTGTGCAAAGGGGAGTTCGCGAGGTCGGAGGGTCTGCAGGATTGGTAAGGTTTTGACCTCGTGATTCGGCATTGACCAGCGATGGGGGCGACGGTACCTGATTTACCGTGTTTGTCTGTTTTCGATGTTCGGCCGGATCCAGAGATCAGCCTTGGGTTTTTTATTGAGCTGAATATCGGGTCGGCTCGAGGTGAAGTCACGAATGACGGAAATGGATGGTTGTCAGCCGCGATGTGTTCGAACACCCAACGAGTAACCGGAGGTTGACTTTGATATGTCCTCTCGGGTTGGTTGTTTGGATCTCTGACCCAAGCATATGTCGGTCGCGCCAGCTCCTGCCGCATGGCGGCTAAGTCTTTTTCGTTCTATGTCAGGATAGTTCATTGTTCGTAATTTGTTCCGCTAGGAAGGCCAGCATCCTTCGGAACTCTGACAGGTCCTGATTGGTAACCATTTGTGGTGGTTCAGATCGGTTGCACTCAAGAGGGACGGAGATTGCAGATCCCGTCATGGGAGTCTCAGGTCTTATCCATGTCCATGAGTACGTGAACATCGGAGTCGGTCTGGACTCCAAGCGTGGTTGTGGCGCAGTGGGCATACTGGTGACAGTTGGTGCCGCACTTTTTAAATTAGTTTGAAGTAGGCTGGTTGTCGGGCTTGCGACACCTGATTCGTTTGTTTGATGAGTCGAAGAGCTTTGTGGGTCGGGACACCTCCAGATCGAGTTGTTATACTGGGGCTTAGTGCGAGTCCGGAGCCAGTCTTTGAGCCATTTGTCTCAGTGTTTCAGGGATCTATTTCGTGCTTGACGAGTTTTTGGATCGATCTCTGATGTAAGAATTTCTTTTATATCTTCCCAACAGATGGCGCCAAAATGTGGATTGTAAAGTCTACACTCAAGAATTTAGAGTGATTGTGTAAAGAGTGGAGAACTTGAGCAAGAAACTCAATAGATAAATCGAAGTGGACAAGACAAGTTTCGACGAATTGAATTTTTATTGAATATTGATTGAGTTACAAAGTATGTATTTTCGTATGGGAAAGAGATGCCTTTTACAAAGTGTCGATCTTCTATTTATATTCAAAGCTCGACTGACGGTTCCGAGATTTGCGGGCTGATACCTCCTATCCTTCTCCGAGATCTCCGGGATTTGGCCTTACCCTTATCTCCGCACCTTGACTGACTTGATATATAGTTAGAGAATATGCTTCTAAAAGATTCCATCTTCATTCTTGGCTTGGGCTTTGAAGGCCCATGACTGATTATGTGTAAAGTGCCCAATTAACTGATTATGGGCTGGATTTGGGCTAAATCCAACACCAACTTTAGACAAATAGGTGCAGACAACGTAGTATGAGAAAAGAAATCAGGAATGTGTGAAGTTACATCTTAAAAAGGGAAAAATAGGTTCATGAAAAATGATAATGAAGGAGTCTGTTAGCTGATGATGATCAGAGCCGGCCCACATGTAAGGCCCGTGAAGCAATGGCTTCAGGGCGGCCCAAAAGACATTAATTTTTGAGGCAGCCAAAAAAACCTAAAAAAAAATTTATAAGTGTGTAAATAGATTTATCCCACATCGACCAACTACAAAAAATGGGAAGGAAAAATTACCTATAAATAAAAGTCATTATCCCTATCAAATATTTTTTTTTAAAAAAAATCGATTCTGGCTTATAAAAATCGATTTTGGGCTTTAACTAATCGATTCTGACTTATAAAAATTAATTTTTCCCAAAATCGATTTTAGCTTTAAAAAATTGTTTATGAGCTTCAAAAAATCGATTCTGAGCTTAAAAAAATCAATCTTAAGCTTAAAAGAAATTAATTTGGGCTTAAAAAATATGCTGCAAAAAAAAAAAATTCGATTAAGGGTATCATTTTTACGGTACGCTTTAGGCGTCAAATCACTTTGCCGGCCCTGATGATGATTATGCATGTTGAGAATTAGAATCAGGTAACACAGTGGGAACTTAGACAGGCATAGAATAATGAGGAGACAAATAGGTGCAGGCATAGACAGTGTACAGTAAAACCTCTATAAATTAATACTTGATAAATTAATAATCACTATAAAATAATAAATTTTGCCGGTCCTAAGTCAGGCCAATGTAAAAATCTATCAAATTCGATAAGATAATAAGATAATAACTTTTTTGAAATTCCTATATAAATATATGGTCCCAACAAAACTATAAATTAATAATTATATAAATTTATGCAAATATATGTAATATACTATACTAAAATATAAATACTGTGTTTGTTTTTATTTAAAACTGAAATATCATTAGAGTTCATCTTTTTACTTATTACATCATTAGTTCTTACTGTTGGTTTCTGATATGCATTCAAGTTTTTGTGAATTTTTTTTGATGTGATAATTGATTTTTGTACTCATAAATATTTTCAAATGTAATGTAGTATTTTTTTAACTCCATCATCAGTACTAAGGATAATAGCTTTGATTCCTTATCAATTTTGAACTTTTGATTATGTATATTTTGGTTAAAACTATTATATTATAATAGCTATGATTATTAATTATAATTTTTATCAAGAGATTCATTTAAATTCATTTAAATTCTTAAATATAACGTTATTTGAAAGAATTTTTTAGAAGATTATAGGTGAAAATCAAAATTTCTCTATAAATTAATAATTATTAATTTATAGATAAGTTAATATCACGATAAATTAATAAAATTTTATGGTCCCAACATATTAATTTATAGAGGTTTTACTACGAGAAAAGAAATCAGGAATGTGTGAAGTTACATTTTTAAAATGAAAAATATGTTCATGAAAATGACATTCCTCGAAATTGAAGTTGAATTAGTGTCAAGTCTAGCACTTTATAACCTTTATAGCGTGAATGATAGCCTAAAAATACACACGACCTAGCACGAGGTGAGAATTTCGTTCTATCCTATTGAAGTGTACTAACATAGCAACAGCCAAAGTTTTTAACAACGAGTAATCATGAGGTTTCTTAAGCATCATTTCCAAAGGACTAATATTATTCAAAAGTGGAGATGGAGTCCTATTTATGAGAAAAATGGCAGTTAACATATAATCACTCCAATATGCTAAAGGAATATTAGACTGAAACAAGGAAGCTCGAGCCATGTTAAGCAAGTGTTGATATTTTCGTTCAACTACAGAATTTTGTTGAGGTGTGTATGCACAAGAGAAATATTGAATCATGCCATGTTCCTTTCAATTCAGTAAACCAAGTTCAGGTGCATTATCAGTTCTAATGGCTTTAACAGTGGCCTGAATTTGTGTTGGAACATGTTTAAGAAACAAATGAAAAATGTGGGAAACATCAATTTTATTTTTTAACATATTAACCCAAGTGACATGATAAGTACAATCATCAACTATTGTAAGAAAGTATATATACCCTTCAACAGACTCAATCGAGAAAGGTCCCCAGATATCGAGTTGTAACAAATCAAATGGACTAGAAGACATGTGATTATTAAATGAAAAAGACAGACGCTATTATTCTGCTAATGGACTTGTAACTTGGCAAAAGACGGATGTCCGGCTCTGATACCATAACAAACTCAAGAACAGCGTATTGGAGGCGATGATCTAAGAGAGAGAAGGTTGTTGTGAAACGTGAATATTTCTCTCATTTATGAAACTGAACAGTACTGTTTCTATTATATACAAGATATGGGCTATGCTAATATAAGCTTAGTTATTTACAACTTAAGCTAACATAAACCAAGAGAGTAAAAATCTCATGATAAAACGCACATAGGAATCTAGGAGTCTGTTTTTGCTACAGTGGAGGTGATAGTGAAGATTCAATAGAACAAAATTCAATGAGAATTGGTCAAAAAAAAAAACAAAAAGAAAAAAAAAAGCTCAAAGAGAAACCTGCTGGAGGCTAAAGAATTTCAGACAGTTCCCATACCCCTTTGGCCGATGGGGATCTCGTAAGCAAGCCATAGACTGGTGGGATCTAGTGGGATCATTTCAGGTAATCAATTGAAAGAAAAAATAATAAGAAGATGGACACTGGACATCACAAATAAAATGAAAATCATAAAAATATTATTTGTATAAAGATTAAGAATGGCTCACTGTTAAAAACGCATGGCTTGTGTTTACATTATATAATACTGAGAGGAAATTGCAGCATCAGATCGCCAAATATGATGATTAAAGTAATAAAATGTGGACACTCAACGAATGAATAGTGAAAGTGATGGTGGAATTCATGTGCAATCATGACAAGTCTGTGTTACTAATGATTCAGACAACTGCATCAGATTTTAATGCAAGCAACTGATGGAATACTTGGAACTCATCTTGAGGTACTTGTTTCGTGTACGCACACAAAGGTAATTCGGTAAATATTAAAGGTAAGGCTTGGAGATTCTTGATTAATAGAGTCGAGCTCGATAAGATTTGATTCGGCGAGGTCTTTAAACGAGGTAAGAGATAGCGGTTTATTGTTTAAAATAACGAGTTCTTAACATTTATTTCTGATTACGAATGCCGTAATAAATAAAATTACAAGGCTATTTATAGTAATGAAATTATGTTACATTTTGGTCAGGGTAGGTTGAATGGTCGGGCAGATAAACTTGACCGACCGTTTTTTTAAACGTTGTAGTGGCGAGCTGCTTGGTAGACTGTCATCGCGGTGGTGAGCTGCTTCTACTATTCGCAGAGCTTTTGAGCAAAACGACCTCGTCTCGTTCACCTAATGGGCCCTTAACAATCATCGGGTTTGTTGGGCTTTCAAGAGACGGATCTTGGAGCAGGTCAAATTTAAAAAGGGAACTGTGCTCAACCCACCTATAACAACTATTATATTGTAGATTGCTATATAATGCCCTTACTCGAGATAGATCGGTTTTTGGATTCCACTATATTCAAATTTTTGCAACTACTTTAAGCATCAACAAGATCAATATAAGATATGTTAGCTAGGAAAGCCATCTCGACTTGTAACGGTAGATAATTTATCCAATTTATTTTATTTTATTTTTTAATAATTGTACATTCTCAACTTTTAAGAAGGTATTATTTTTTATTACTTAAAAAAGTTATTTTAATTTTTCTTAAAAACATAGGTTAGTTTGTAAACTATAAAAAATTAGAGATTAGCAAACCAAATCTCCCAATTTGAAATTACATTTTGAATTAATTTTGTATATCAATTTATTTACTAATTCATTTTAGTATATCGATATTAAATATTATCTACACTAATAAAAGGGGCTATTTGAGACTTCAGACAATGTCCACCTCAGATTTCTAAACTGTTTTCCCTTACAGCCATGTCATTCTCACTTTACCACATCACCCTTCATACCCCAATTTTTAGTGTTGTTTCTAAAACCCATTAACTCCTGCAAAGCCCATTTTTGTGTCTGAAACTCATTAACTCTTCATCTTCAACCTCTCTCATCTTCGAAACTAAAATCTCTTGTGTTACGTTCTACGACTCTGCTTTTCCCTTTCCTTTCGGTGCATCTTCACAGTTTCTGCAATTTAACTCCAACGTCACCCATTTATGCTTTAAATATCTCACTCCGCTTTCACTTAAATGGCCACTACGACGACATTCATGGCCCCATTTTCACGCCTTCTCCGTTACGTTGTGTTATAAAATGGACGAAACTCATGGCCTCATCCCTTGTATAAAGGTAGATACGGCTAAGTTGATCTTTTCACACAGGCTCCTAGTTCTAGACCTAGACCGAGTCATGGGACCTGTTTGAAGTGTTGGGATATTGGGATCCTCATTAGAATGCTCCATGACCTCATCATTTATGATTTGAAATAAGTTTTCAATTTTATTCATATTTATTTACTGAAAATATATGAAAGCAAAAATTGCATTTATTAGTTTATTTGTTAATTTAAAATAAATCAAAAATTTATGTCGATCAAACTAGCTAAGGAAAGAAAATAATTTTTAATTTTTATTATTTTTTCATAAAAATCATACATAACAAAGATGCAACTGATTAAAAAAACTTATTTTTTTTTTACTAATAAGTGATGTATAGTATTTTATTTAGTGTTAATACTAACTAAATATTATTTAATTATTTTTTTATATTTTGAGTTGATTTTGGTATACAAAATGTTAAACATTCAACAAAATAATATGTTTTTTAAACGACATACATATATAAATACAAACAAAATTATTGAGACTTTAAAATCTGTATATAAATTTTGAGATTAAAACTGAATTAATTATGATAAATTTTATTATAATAAATTAACATCTAAATAAATACAATTACTTAAATATGATTTTAATCAATATGATAACATTAAAAACTATTCACGCATAGCGTAGTTGCAAAATCTAGTATATGAAAAACATGTTTATATATTAGATTATATGTCACGACAAAATCATATCACTCGTCAAAGGAAATGAAATAAGATGGAGAATGTGATATCATCAACCGATAAAAAAGACTAAATAACAAATTATTGTCACATGTTTTGAAATATTTAGTTTTTTTTTTTAACAACAAAAGCAAATAGGTTAATCTTGGAAGCTATCCAACTCGAAATTAAAAAGTCTACATGAAGGCAAAACACAAAACCATGGTATCTAAGCCTAATTTGTGAGGGAGTCGAGACAGATATTTCACACACGAAAAATTAAAAATAAAAATCAAAGTAACTAAAAGTGGAGTGAAGGTTAAGGAATTCATCAATTTGGCCAGAAAAGGCCACTCTTCATAGGTTTTAATCAATTTGACCATCTGGAGGCAGGTCAACACAGTTTTCATAGGGGAGACATTGGTATTTGATTTTTGTCATAACCTCGGATTGGTCTGAATTTAAAATCTTCTAACTAATCTGATTTGTGAATATAAAATTCCCTCCTCTATTACCTGTATTTAAAATAGCATAATATTTTGACCGACTTCTTCTTCCTCACTCTCATCGGCGATGATCATTGATCACATACCTACAACTACAAAATCCATGGCATCTCCTCCTCTTCTCTGGACTCTCTTCCTCTTCTTTGTCATCTTCTCGCTCAAATCCCACGCAGAAGAAGAAGTAGATACGCCGGTCACTCGGTTCCAGCAATACTTGAGATTCAAAACTGCTCATCCAAATCCTAACTACGCCGCACCGGTCAGTTTCCTCATTGATCAAGCTCGATCGATCGGTCTCACAACACGAACCATCGAATTCGTCTCAGGGAAGCCAGTTCTTCTAGTCACATGGCTCGGCTCGAACCCTAAACTTCCTTCGATTCTTTTCAACTCTCATCTCGATTCTGTTCCCGCCGAAGCCGAGAAATGGATTCATCCGCCGTTCTCTGCTCACCGAACCGTCGATGGTCATATATACGCTCGCGGCGCGCAGGATGATAAGTGTGTCGGTGTTCAGTATCTGGAATCGATCAGGAATTTGAAATCGAGAGGCTTCTCTCCTCTCCGTACTGTTCACATCTCTTACGTTCCTGTTAAAGAGTGATTCATCTTCTCAGAGCTGGAGCTGGGCTTTAGTAAACATCGGCCCAGCTGGATATGAGTGGAGGAGAGCTGGAGAGGATCTGGGCCAGGATTCTAGACGTAGGCCCACCAGGTTGTTAGACACGCGGTTTAAGAGTCAAAGACGTTGCAACCGAATAAATAGATCAAGTCGTCTTCTTCTTTGACTAATCTTTGACCTCCATTGTTGTTCTCTCGAGAAAGCTCTGTAACTCTGTATCAGCAAAAGAATATAGTGGATTTCCAGGTTCCGTCTTGAAGAGAGATGTACCTACGGTTGTAGGGAACTCTATAAACTTCTGTGTCGTTACCTTTCTTTTTCTTTAGCATCTATAAAAATAAGCAACAGTGAGTGAGAGAGATAAGATCGATCGACGAAGTCGAAACAGAGAGAATCGAAGAAGTATCGGCAACAAGTGGTATCAGATCGTAGGTTACATCCGTTCAAAAGGATACAAAGGCGATTCTCGGAAAAAGATGGAAGGAGAGAAAGGATCAAGTCTTACCGATCCAAGGAAAGAGACGATCGAAAGGCATCGCAAGTCACCGGCGGAGTTACTGCGATCATCGACAGTCAGATCAGTGAATCTGACTCAGGGAGTTTCTTTATCTCGAAGATCCCAAACAGATCTTCCTAAAACTCTTCGATCAAATCATACATCTAGCTAAGAAGTCCCCTTTGATTAAAGATTCATTGCTCTTGTGTGGCTCACTTAGTGATACTCATCTGCAGGTGTTAAATCGCGGAAAGCTCACACCAGAGGAACTATGGATCTGACACCAGGGAAATTCGAGATGGATAAATTTGACGGAAAAGGAGACTTTGGGATGTGGAAGTACAAACTACTGGGACAGTTGGAGATTCAGGGACTGGGATCAGTATTGAAGGAAGGATCAGAGACGACCTCGGGGAAAGATTCGTCAGATGAAACCATTGAGGAAAAGGTTGATCCGAAAGCTGCTGAAAAAGATCTAAGGGTAAGAAATCTGCTGGGTACATGTCTATCAGACCAGACTCTCAGAAAAGTAATGCACGAGACAACAGCTATGGCAATGTGGAAAGCATTGGAAAATGACTATCAAGCGAAGTCTTTATGATAACACCGTATTTTGACCACTTTTATGGATCGTTTTGAAATACTTTTTCTATGTTTTTAATTGCTTTTAAGTACTTTTATTATGTTTTTCTAGTATTTGTAGTTCCAAAACTCTTTTCAGGTAACTTAGGGAAAAATTTAACAAAATGGATAGAAAACTAGATTTCAGCTCAGAGTCAAACCGTCAGAAGTTCACCCCTGATTGAAGGCCTTCTCACCGTCTGATCCAGCTCAAATTTGGAGACCTTAAAGATGGAAGTATCAGCTTCCCAGTGCACTTTACAGCTTGGCAATCCAACGGTTCAATCAAAAGATACGCGAAGAGTAAGATGTCCCGTAAACCAGCCGGCAAGCACTTCCACCCGCGGCCAACAAGCAATTTCCCGCGGTCAGGAGCATCCCGACCGCGGCAAACCACTCATTCCCCGCGGTCAGAGCACTCTCGACCGCGGCCATCAACCTCCGAGCCCAAAAGCCCATTTCTGAAGCCCACAATGATTCCCTCATTTGGAGAAACCCTAAGTGACGTCCAGAGAGGTCTTGAGCACTATAAATACATGTCTTAGGAACCCTAAATCGATCATCTTCTATCTTTCTTATTGTTTTAGAATACTTGTTTTGCTTTAGATTTTAGGGAGAGAGAGATTTGTTCTCTTGAACCCTTGTTCTTTCTTTTTCAATTTCGGTTTCTATTCTACTTATTAATATTATGTCTTTGATTTCGTTCATTATGTCTGAGTAGTTTTATTTTTGGGATTAAGGGATTTTCGATGGGGATTTATATGTTCGTTGAGGATTCCATGAGCTTTTGAGCCGAATCTTAGAACTTTTTCTTCTGAATTCGTTTTTACTGCATGAGAGTAGCGTCATGAACTACAATCTGATCCAGATGCTTGATGACACGAAAGTGTTCATCAGGTATCAGATCTAGTTTGGGAGAGAAAAACAAACATAGGAGTGGAAACCTACCTATGGGCGATTTGAGAATTAGGACGAGTCTTAAACATAATGCATCTCTTCTCTTCCAGGGCCAGAGTGGAAACCTACTGGTCAGGGTTGAGAGAGATAGTTGTCTATGATCACGACAGTGGCATATTCATACGTCCGTGACTCCAGTTCGAAAAGTTTAAGCTAAGATCTTATCAATTTTACTCTCTAGCAATGTTTTGACTCGTTCGTACCCCTGAGAAAACTTCCCTGAAGCCCAACGCCTTCTTTCCCATTGATTTACACCGATTTTTCTTTAAAGCTTTAGTTCAATATTGTCTTTCCTTTTTAGTTCATTTTCATTTAAGCATTAGAATATCCGTTTTTATCATTTTTAGTCATTTTCATTAAGTTTAGTTATTACGTCATTTAATTCTCGTATTCTCTTTTAATATTTCGTTTTTACATTTTAAACACACTACCAACCCCCACAAAACCGTTTTGGTTCTAGACTTCCTTACTTAATACTTATTTCAAAGGCTTTTTGCAGGAAAATATCCTCCTTCCCTGTGGATTCGATCTCTAAGTACTACAATCGATCAGCTGTGTACTTGCGGCTATTGATTTCAATTAGGGTAAAACTTGACAACCCTCGACACCACACATCAAGTCCAACACAACATCAAGTTTTTGGCGCCGTTGCCGGGGAAGGCACGCATTTTCTTTTCTGCAAAACCCCGAGAAAGGTTAGTAAATCGACTCTAGAACCCCCTTTTCTGCAACTTTCCATTTTTCGGTTATTTTGTTTCCATTTCAGAAGATATGGATCCTATAAATCGAAATATACACTATGAGGAAGGTTTCTATAACACTACTCAAGCCACCAGACGCAGAGAGAAGCATCTATGCGATCTCTACGAAAAAACTCAAAGCAAAGACCACAGAACGTCTCAGAAGGAGCCCTACGCACCTCAAATGGCAAACCCTGGATACTCTATGTATCGCCTACCTCACCAAGTTCTCCAGCAAGATGAGAACGTCCAGCTGAGCAACAGACTGAGTCAGCTCGAAGGCGTGATCAGACAATTCATAGAAGCTCAAGCAACCGCTACAACTGCTCTAAACGAAAGGATTGATGGGATATCGAAACTTTTCAATGAAAAAATCGATACCCTAGCCTCACAATTCAATTCAATAGAAGAACGTGCAACCAAGGATGCAGCTATGATTGCTAACAGGTTCAACAGCATGGAGGAAGAGCTAGCAAAGCACAACTATGAGCTTCGCAACACCAAAAACAAAGTCATGGACCTGGATTTCAAGCTTGATGACGTGGACAAAGCCCTAAACGAAGCTAAGAACGAGTCTTATGACTTTACAGTCGAAGTTTCAGAGAAGGTGTACAAAGTCATCGACAAAACCGAAAAGCTTGACCCAACCATGGACAAAGTAGTCTATGCTCTTGATGAAGTTGAAGAAAAGGTTTAGGAGATCATGCAAGGACTTGGAGAGCATACCCCAGCAACCAAAACTAAAGACTCAAGTCCAGAGAGGAAGTACATCAAGCCAGAAGACCCAGGAGACCACCCAGGAGGCAAAGGAGGAAGCAACAGCAGCAGAGCAGCTCGGAGACAAACTCCCGCGGTCGCGTTGGCTCCGACCGCGGCCAAGAAGCTCTCCCCCGCGGTCGTGATGGGTCTACCTGCGGCCCATGGTCGCTTCCCCGCGGTCGCGTCACCTGCAGTCTGGGCCAACCGGAAAAACGTTCCAAAACAGTCCCGTTCAGCTCATACAAGCATCTGTGGATCTGGTACACCTCCTGGGATGACTAAACCACTTCATCAACAACTGGTTTGCTCCATAAGCACCCAAAGATCTGAAGAAGAGGACAAGTCATGGCCTTGCAACATGGCTTTGTCTTGTGAAGATGAGTATGAAGAGCAATACTCTGAAGATGAAGAGTATGGGTTGTTTGTAGAAAATCCAAACGCAGGGTATTCCTCAGAAGACGACTCAGGAGAGATTCAATGGATCACCAACAACATCAGTAGAGAGAAGCTAATGGAGTTCAACAACGTAGTCAGGTCATTCCCTGCTCATTTAAGCTTTGATGAAATCTGGAAACTTGGTCGTTTGCAAGTCTTTTTCAGGTACTGCAAGGAGTCTAAAGAGGATATCCATAGATACTTTATGAGAGCTCGATACATGACAACACCAGAAGCAGCTGTCTATGCAATTCACCTCAAAAACCCGGAAGAGTGCAGCTACTACACCAACAAAATCAGCAAAGAGAAGCTCGACAAATTCAATGATGTGGTTCAAAATTTGCCTGAAGGAATCACGTTTGCCAAAGCTTGCAAGGACTTCATGATAGGCCACTACTTCTGTGAGAGCAAAGAATCAATCCCAGAGATAGAAGACTTGTTCAATCATGCAAGAAAAGGTAAACCTGTTCGAACACTTCACAAAATCGATGGTGCAGGTCAGTTTCTTATCTCTTGTTCTATTAGAGGAGAGATGTTTAAAAACGTGCTATGTGATTCTGGAGCTTGTCTTAACATGATGTTCAAGGCAATTGCTTTGAGACTTGGTATTAAACACCTGCGCAGGACTAGAGCAAAGATTAGCCTAGCTGATGATTCTAATGCAACACCTCAAGGAATAGCTCATGAAATTCCTTTGAGAATAGGAGATTGCATAGTGCCTGTCGACTTCTACATTGTCGAAACGAGAGATGCAACATATCCAGTGATTCTGGGATGGTCTTTTCTAGCAACTTCCGGAGCTATAATGGACTGGCCAAACCGGAGGATTTCATTTGCTAATATCGACAAAGATGGCTTCACAGAAGCTGTCCCATACAACAGCAAAGCAGGAAAACGTTCTGCAACAGAAGAGTTTGAAAAAGAACTTTGGAGTGACGAAGAACCTGCTAGGCAAAGCAAGGAGATGTCGAAAAAGACTTGTCTCAGGACAAGGTCTTCTTCATTGGAATAAGTCACGTCCAACACCAAAAGTCGAGCTAAACGACTTAAAACAGAAGCGCTTAATGGGAGGCAACCCATTTAGGTATTGTTTCTTTAGGATTTTTCTTTCTTTTTCTTTTGATCTTTTTCTTTTTCTTAGTTTCAGGTGTTTCTTATAAAACAAAAAAGCCAAAAAAAAATCAAAAAAAAAAAACCGAAAAGACCAAAAAGAAGGATGATACCTGACTGCTCGGCCCAGCAGGAACCAAGGAGAAGCAGGAAGAGGCCGCGATATAAGCCCCCGCGGTCGCAGACGTTCTGACCGCGGGAAACCTACCGTCGGCCGCGGTCGTGTGATCCTGACCGCGGCCAAACACTTGGTTGCCGCGGTAGTATAGCCCCTGACCGCGGCACTTGGTCGTTGAGATCCAAACCCGACCCAAACCACCCCTTTCACCTCATTTCACCTCACCAATCCCCAATCCACCTCATTCATCACCCTCCACCACCTTCATCACCACCTAATCACCTTCCCAAACCCCTTCGAATGAATCCGGTTCATCTCCACCAGCATCCCGGATCCAGGTAAGTTCTCTTTGTCCTTACCAGTTCGATTATCTATGCATTTTTCTCATCCAATCTCGACTTGTTTCACACTGAGGACAGTGTGATTTAAGTCTGGGGGAGGATTTCATCCCTTTCTAACCACCTTTCTTTCATGAGTGTTGCATTATCTACACTTTTTGCATTTTCCTTAAAGTTTTTCAAAATCGGTTTTCAAAACAAAAAACGTTTTAAAAGGGAATGGTGAACATGAATCAATGATAGTTGACTGTGTGCTTTAGACTGTTCCTAGTGACTTGCTCATTCATGATTTAGGACTAGACTAGGCGGTAGCTAAGCACATTTGAAACAAAGTACCCTAGAGGAATTTGAATGATTTCGATTTAGATGAAGGGATACACTAGCTCTGTTTTATTTGGACTTAATTTGGACTTAATTTTCTCATTGAAGCATTAGACCAGGGAAACGAATCATACATTCATGACTCCTTTATCCTTTTACCACTCTCTGTTGATCCTGAATGGCTAGTTCATCTTTAGCTAGTTCCCCACCTTAACCAATCCTCTTTCAAACCACATGCACTCTTGTTTTCTATTGTCTTATATGCAGATAAGTGCAAAAACGTTGGAGAGAAAAAGGAACGACGCAGTTTTCAGTCACCAAGGACAGAGACCTGCGATTTGCCAGAAAAGTTCTGGGGGAACAGCTGTTTACAACAAAGGAGGAAGGATTATGGAGTTTTTGAGATTGTTTTCTGATTCCCGGAAAGAATCTAAGTCTGGGGGAACAGCTGTTTACAACAAAGGAGGAAGGATTATGCACCAACATTTGGCAAGAAGAAGTGATTGAAAACTGTGGTCATCAACAGGTCCTTATCTCTCTTGCGGTTTTGCAAATTATCTTGCATCCTCCAAATCTTCAGGTAACCCGAAACACTTTAACTCCACCACTTAAATAGCCCTTTAATGCCAAACGCCGTCTATCCTGTATGTTTAATGAGAACTCACTATTGAACTTAATGAATGTAGATAGCTAGTTGACTGGAATCAAGATTTAATTTGTTTAAGTTTTGCATGACGGAAAAAGTGGACTAGTATCTCTTGTGCTTTGGTGAGAATTTTCTAGACTAATTTGTGGATTGATGCACTATCTTTGGTCCTAGTTTAGGAGTTCATGTCTATGAGATTTGTGCATTCCCTATTTTTGTTTTAACTTAACCAGTTTAGGCTTTTGCTTTGTTTGAGGACAAACAAAGGTTTAAGTCTGGAGGAGTTGATAACACGTATTTTGACCACTTTTATGGATCGTTTTGAAATACTTTTTCTATGCTTTTAATTGCTTTTAAGTACTTTTATTACGTTTTTCTAGTATTCGTAGTTCCAAGACTCTTTTCAGGTAACTTAGGGAAAAGCTTAACAAAATGGATAGAAAACCAGATTTGAGCTCAGAGTCAAACCGTCAGAAGTTCACCCCTGATTGAAGGCCTTCTCACCGTTTGATCCAGCTCAAATTTGGAGACCTTAAAGATGGAAGTATCAGCTTTCCAGTGCACTTTACAGCTTGGCTATCCAACGGTTCAATCAAAAGATACGCGAAGAGCAAGATGTCCCGTAAACCAGCCGGCAAGCACTTCCACCCGCGGCCAACAAGCAATTTCCCGCGGTCAGGAGCATCCCGACCGCGGCAAACCACTCATTCCCCGCGGTCAGAGCACTCTCGACCGCGGCCATCAACCTCCGAGCCCAAAAGCCCATTTCTGAAGCCCACAATGATTTCTTCATTTGGAGAAACCCTAAGTGACGTCCAGAGAGGTCTTGAGCACTATAAATAAATGTCTTAGGAACCCTAAATCGATCATCTTCTATCTTTCTTATTGTTTTAGAATACTTGTTTTGCTTTAGCTTTTAGGGAGAGAGAGATTTGTTCTCTTGAACCCTTGTTCTTTCTTTTTCAATTTCGGTTTCTATTCTACTTCTTAATACTATGTCTTTGATTTCGTTCATTATGTCTGAGTAGTTTTATTGTTGGGATTAATGGATTTTCGATGGGGATTTATATGTTCGTTGAGGATTCCATGAGCTTTTGAGCCGAATCTTAGAACTTTTTCTTCTGAATTCGTTTTTACTGCATGAGAGTAGTGTCATGAACTACAATCTGATCCAGATGCTTGGTGACACGAAAGTGTTCATCAGGTATCAGATCTAGTTTGGGAGAGCAAAACAAACATAGGAGTGGAAACCTACCTATGGGCGATTTGTGAATTAGGACGAGTCTTAAACATAATGCATCTCTTCTCTTCCAGGGCCAGAGTGAAAACCTACTGGTCAGGGTTGAGAGAGATAGTTGTCTATGATCACGACAGTGGCGTATTCATACGTCCGTGACTCCATTTCGAAAATTTTAAGCTAAGATCTTATCAATTTTACTCTCTAGCAATGTTTTGAATCGTTCGTACCCCTGAGAAAACTTCCCTGAAGCACAACGCCTTCTTTCCCATTGATTTACACCGATTTTTCTTTAAAGCTTTAGTTCAATATTGTCTTTCCTTAGTTCGTTTTCATTTAAGCATTAGAATATCCGTTTTTATCATTTTTAGTCATTTTCATTAAGTTTAGTTATTACGTCATTTAATTCTCGTATTCTCTTTTAATATTTCGTTTTTACATTTTAAACACACTACCAACCCCCACAAAACCGTTTTGGTTCTAGACTTCCTTACTTAATACTTATTTCAAAGGCTTTTTGCAGGAAAAGATCCTCCTTCCCTGTGGATTCGATCCCTAAGTACTACAATCGATCAGCTGTGCACTTGCGGCTATTGATTTCAATTAGGGTAAAACTTGACAACCCTCGACACCACACATCAAGTCCAACACAACATCAAGTTTTTGGCGCCGTTGCCGGGGAAGCACGCATTTTCTTTTCTGCAAAATCCCGCGAAAAGTTAGTAAATCGACTCTAGAACCCCCTTTTCTGCAACTTTCCATTTTTCGATTATTTTGTTTCCATTTCAGAAGATATGGATCCTATAAATCGAAATATACACTATGAGGAAGGTTTCTATAACACTCCTCAAGCCACCAGACGCAGAGAGAAGCATCTACGCGATCTCTACGAAAAAACTCAAAGCAAAGACCACAGAACGTCCCAGAAGGAGCCCTACGCACCTCAAATGGCAAACCTTGGATACTCTATGTATCGCCTACCTCACCAAGTTCTCCAGCAAGATGAGAACATCCAGCTGAGCAACAGACTGAGTCAGCTCGAAGGCGTGATAAGACAATTCATAGAAGCTCAAGCAACCGCTACAACTGCTCTAAACGAAAGGATTGATGGGATATCGAAACTTTTCAATGAAAAAATTGATAACCTAGCCTCACAATTCAATTCAATAGAAGAACGTGCAACAAAGGATGCAGCTATGATTGCTAACAGGTTCAATAGCATGGAGGAAGAGCTAGCAAAGCACAACTATGAGCTTCGCAACACCAAAAACAAAGTCATGGACCTGGATTTCAAGCTTGATGACGTGGACAAAGCCCTAAACGAAGCTAAGAACGAGTCTTATGACTTTACAGTCGAAGTTTCAGAGAAGGTGTACAAAGTCATCGACAAAACCGAAGAGCTTGACCCAACCATGGACAAAGTAGTCTATGTTCTTGATGAAGTTGAAGAAAAGGTTTAGGAGATCATGCAAGGACTTGGAGAGCATACCCCAGCAACCAAACCTAAAGACTCAATTCCAGAGAGGAAGTACATCAAGCCAGAAGACCCAGGAGACCACCCAGGAGGCAAAGGAGGAAGCAACAGCAGCAGAGCAGCTCGGAGACAAACTCCCGCGGTCGCGTTGGCTCCGACCGCGGCCAAGAAGCTCTCCCCCGCGGTCGTGATGGGTCTACCCGCGGCCCATGGTCGCTTCCCCGCGGACGCGTCACCTGCAGTCAGGGCCAACCGGAAAAACGTTCCAAAACAGTCCCGTTCAGCTCATACAAGCATCTGTGGATCTGGTACACCTCCTGGGATGACTAAACCACTTCATCAACAACTGGTTTGCTCCATAAGCACCCAAAGATCTGAAGAAGAGGACAAGTCATGGCCTTGCAACATGGCTTTGTCTTGTGAAGATGAGTATGAAGAGCAATACTCTGAAGATGAAGAGTATGGGTTGTTTGTAGAAGATCCAAACGCAGGGTATTCCTCAGAAGACGACTCAGGAGAGATTCAATGGATCACCAACAACATCAGTAGAGAGAAGCTAATGGAGTTCAACAACGTAGTCAGGTCATTCCCTGCTCATTTAAGCTTTGATGAAATCTGGAAACTTGGTCGTTTGCAAGTCTTTTTCAGGTACTGCAAGGAGTCTAAAGAGGATATCCATAGATACTTCATGAGAGCTCGATACATGACAACACCAGAAGCAGCTGTCTATGCGATTCACCTCAAAAACCCGGAAGAGTGCAGCTACTACACCAACAAAATCAGCAAAGAGAAGCTTGACGAATTCAATGATGTGGTTCGAAATTTGCCTGAAGGAATCACGTTTGCCAAAGCTTGCAAGGACTTCATGATAGGCCACTACTTCTGTGAGAGCAAAGAATCAATCCCTGAGATAGAAGACTTGTTCAATCATGCAAGAAAAGGTAAACTTGTTCGAACACTTCACAAAAACGATGGTGCAGGTCAGTTTCTTATCTCTTGTTCTATTAGAGGAGAGATGTTTAAAAACGTGCTATGTGATTCTGGAGCTTGTCTTAACATGATGTTCAAGGCAATTGCTTTGAGACTTGGTATTAAACACCTGCGCAGGACTAGAGCAAAGATTAGCCTAGCTGATGATTCTAATGCAACACCTCAAGGAATAGCTCATGAAATTCCTTTGAGAATAGGAGATTGCATAGTGCCTGTCGACTTCTACATTGTCGAAACGAGAGATGCAACATATCCAGTGATTCTGGGATGGTCTTTTCTAGCAACTTCCGGAGCTATAATGGACTGGCCAAACCGGAGGATTTCATTTGCTAATATCGACAAAGATGTCTTCACAGAAGCTGTCCCATACAACAGCAAAGCAGGAAAACGTTCTGCAACAGAAGAGTTTGAAAAAGAACTTTGGAGTGACGAAGAACCTGCTAGGCAAAGCAAGGAGATGTCAAAAAAGACTTGTCTCAGGACAAGGTCTTCTTCATTGGAATAAGTCACGTCCAACACCAAAAGTCGAGCTAAACGACTTAAAACAGAAGCGCTTAATGGGAGGCAACCCATTTAAGTATTGTTTCTTTAGGATTTTTCTTTCCTTTTCTTTTGATCTTTTTCTTTTTCTTAGTTTGGTGTTTCTTATAAAACAAAAAAGCCAAAAAAAATCAAAAAAAAAAACCGAAAAGACCAAAAAGAAGGATGATACCTGACTGCTCGGCCCAGCAGGAACCAAGGAGAAGCAGGAAGAGACCGCGATATAAGCCCCCGCGGTCGCAGACATTCTGACCGCGGGAAACCTACCGTCGGCCGTGGTCGCGTGCTCCTGGCCGCGGCCAAACACTTGGTTGCCGCGGTCGTATAGCCCCTGACCGCGGCACTTGGTCGTTGAAATCCAAACCCGACCCAAACCACCCCTTTCACCTCATTTCACCTCACCAATCCCCAATCCACCTCATTCATCACCCTCCACCACCTTCATCACCACCTAATCACCTTCCCAAACCCCTTCGAATGAATCCGGTTCATCTCCACCAGCATCCCGGATCCAGGTAAGTTCTCTTTGTCCTTACCAGTTCGATTATCTATGCATTTTTCTCATCCAATCTCGACTTGTTTCACACTGAGGACAGTGTGATTTAAGTCTGGGGCAGGATTTAATCCCTTTCTAACCACCTTTCTTTCATGAGTCTTGCATTATCTACACTTTTTGCATTTTCCTTAGAGTTTTTCAAAATCGGTTTTCAAAACAAAATACGTTTTAAAAGGGAATGGTGAACATGAATCAATGATAGTTGACTGTGTGCTTTAGACTGTTCCTAGTGGCTTGCTCATTCATGAATTAGGACTAGACTAGGCGGTAGCTATGCACATTTGAAACAAAGTACCCCAGAGGAATTTGAATGATTTCGATTTAGATGAAGGGATACACTAGCTCTGTTTTATTTGGACTTAATTTGGACTTAATTTTCTCATTGAAGCATTAGACCAGGGAAACGAATCATACATTCAGGACTCCTTTATCCTTTTACCACTCTCTGTTGATCCTGAATGGCTAGTTCATCTTTAGCTAGTTCCCCACCTTAACCAATCCTCTTTCAAACCACATGCACTCTTGTTTTCTATTGTCTTATATGCAGATAAGTGCAAAAACGTTGGAGAGAAAAAGGAACGACGCAGTTTTCAGTCACCAAGGACAGAGACCTGCGATTTGCCAGAAAAGTTCCCGGAAGGATTCAACACAAGAGGAAGCTCAGTTTGCCTTAGAAAAATCTCAAATTTTGGTACAATCTCATCCTCTAGTCTCTCTCTTTAAAAGGCATTTCCTTTCCAAAAAAAATCCGAAAATAAGAAAAGAAAGGAAATAAAAGCCTTAGAGAGTCTAGAGAGGTCGAATTTTAAGTCCCAAGGCAACTGGAGTTTGATTTTATGGAGTTTTTGAGATTGTTTTCTGATTCCCGGAAAGAATCTAAGTCTGGGGGAACAGCTGTTTACAACAAAGGAGGAAGGATTATGCACCAACATTTGGCAAGAAGAAGTGATTGAAAACTGTGGTCATCAACAGGTCCTTATCTCTCTTGCGGTTTTGCATATTATCTTGCATTCTCCAGATCTTCAGGTAACCCGAAACACTTTAACTCCACCACCTAAATAGACCTTTAATGCCAAACGCCGTCTACCCTGGATGATGTCTTTAATGAGAACTCACTATTGAACTTAATGAATGTAGAGAGCTAGTTGACTGGAATCAAGATTTAATTTGTTTAAGTTTTGCATGACGGAAAAAGTGGACTAGTATCTCTTGTGCTTAGGTGAGAATTTTCTAGACTAAGTTGTGGATTGATGCACTATCTTTGGTCCTAGTTTAGGAGTTCATGTCTATGAGATTTGTGCATTCCCTATTTTTGTTTTAACTTAACCAGTTTAGGCTTTTGCTTTGTTTGAGGACAAACAAAGGTTTAAGTCTGGGGGAGTTGATAACACCGTATTTTGTCCACTTTTATGGATCGTTTTGAAATACTTTTCCTATGTTTTTAATTGCTTTTAAGTACTTTTATTACGTTTTTCTAGAATTTGTAGTTCCAAGACTCTTTTCAGGTAACTTAGGGAAAAGCTTAACAAAATGGATAGAAAACCAGATTTCAGCTCAGAGTCAAACCGTCAGAAGTTCACCCCTGATTGAAGGCCTTCTCACCGTCTGATCCAGCTCAAATTTGGTGACCTTAAAGATGGAAGTATCAGCTTTCCAGTGCACTTTACAGCTTGGCAATCCAACGGTTCAATCAAAAGATATGCGAAGAGCAAGATGTCCCGTAAACCAGCCGCAAGCACTTCCACCCGCGGCCAACAAGCAATTTCCCGCGGTCAGGAGCATCCCGACCGCGGCAAACAACCTCCGAGCCCAAAACCCATTTCTGAAGCCCACAATGATTCCCTCATTTGGAGAAACCCTAAGTGACGTCCAGAGAGGTCTTGAGCACTATAAATACATGTCTTAGGAACCCTAAATCGATCATCTTCTATCTTTCTTATTGTTTTAGAATACTTGTTTTGCTTTAGCTTTTAGGGAGAGAGAGATTTGTTCTCTTGAACCCTTGTTCTTTTTTTTTCAATTTCGGTTTCTATTCTACTTCTTAATACTATGTCTTTGATTTCGTTCATTATGTCTGAGTAGTTTTATTGTTGGGATTAAGGGATTTTCGATGGGGATTTATATGTTCGATGAGGATTCCATGAGCTTTTGAGCCGAATCTTAGAACTTTTTCTTCTGAATTCGTTTTTACTGCATGAGAGTAGCGTCATGAACTACAATCTGATCCAGATGCTTGGTGACACGAAAGTGTTCATCAGGTATCAGATCTAGTTTTGGAGAGCAAAACAAACATAGGAGTGGAAACCTACCTATGGGCGATTTGTGAATTAGGACGAGTCTTAAACATAATGCATCTCTTCTCTTCCAGGGCTAGAGTGAAAACCTACTGGTCTGGGTTGAGAGAGATAGTTGTCTATGATCACGACAGTGGCGTATTCATACGTCCGTGACTCCAGTTCGAAAAGTTTAAGCTAAGATCTTATCAATTTTACTCTCTAGCAATGTTTTGAATCGTTCGTACCCCTGAGAAAACTTCCCTGAAGCCCAACGCCTTATTTCCCATTGATTTACACCGATTTTTCTTTAAAGCTTTAGTTCAATATTGTCTTTCCTTTTTAGTTCATTTTCATTTAAGCATTAGAATATCCGTTTTTATCATTTTTAGTCATTTTCATTAAGTTTAGTTATTACGTCATTTAATTCTCGTAATCTCTTTTAATATTTCGTTTTTACATTTTAAACACACTACCAACCCCCACAAAACCGTTTTGGTTCTAGACTTCCTTACTTAATACTTATTTCAAAGGCTTTTTGCAGGAAAAGATCCTCCTTCCCTGTGGATTCGATCCCTAAGTACTACAATCGATCAGCTGTGCACTTGCGGCTATTGATTTCAATTAGGGTAAAACTTGACAACCCTTGACACCACACATCAAGTCCTACACAATATCACTTTACCAAATAGAATTTACCTGAAGCAAAGTTTTGCTGGCTTCAAGATGGAAGAAGGCAAGTCCATAGAAGAGAACATGGACACGTTCTTGAAGTTGATTGCGGATCTTGCAAGCTTGAAAATCACCGTCAGTGATGAAGATCAGGCCATACAACTCTTGACAAGTCTACCACTGTTGTATGAGCCGCTAGTACACACCTTGAAGTATGGCTCTGGAAAGGATACTTTAACTGTTAGGGAGGTCGTAACATCAGCCTACGCAAAAGAAGCAGAGTTAAGACAAAAGGGACTACTAAGCAAGTCAAAGCAAAACCCAGAAGGGCTTTATGTGGAGAATAGAGGAAGAGCTGAGAAAAGGAGTGACAGTAAAGGGGCAAACTCAAAGGGCAAAGGCAAGAACCGCAGCAGATCAAAGTCAAAACCAAAGTTTGGACCGAAAGCCTGCTGGATTTGTGGTGATGAAAATCACTGGAAGAAGGACTGCCCAAAGAGAAAGAAAAATGATCAGCAAGACAAATCGTCTGCAAATGTGGCAGTCATTCTACCAGAAGCAATAGCTCTAACAGCAAGCCTACAAGCAACCGAAAATGAGTGGGTTCTAGACTCGGGTTGCACTTTTCACATAACGCCAAGAAGAACTACTTTCAGATTTTGTGGAATTTGATGGCACAAAGGTTCTAATGGGGAACAATACTCACTGTATGGTAAAAGGACAAGGCAATATCACAATAGACAATCCAGATGGTTCAGTGGTTACTCTAAGTAATGTGAGGTATATGCCTGATATGGGAAGGAATTTAATCTCATATGGACAACTAGAACAATCCGGATGCAAGTACAGTGGTCAAGACTTTGTGGTGGATTTCTACAAAGGGAACCTGTCAGGAAAGTATTATCAAGGTCTGTACTACTTACAGGGAAAGGTGAGACAACCGCAGGTAAATGTGGCTAAGTCTCCGGTTGATATGACGAAGCTTTGGCACTCCAGGCTGGCACACATGAGTCAGTCTGCGATGGAGGCACTCGTCAGAAAAGGATATCTCAGAAGGGAGGAGGTCACGAAGCTCAGATTCTGTGAGTCCTGCACCATGGGAAAGTCACATAAGCAGAGTTTTCAGAAGGGTCAGCATATAACAAAAGACATATTGGAATATGTGCATTCAGACTTGTGGGGTTCTCCAAATGTAACATCGAGCCTATCGGGAAGCAAGTATTTCCTAACCTTCATAGACGATTACTCTAAGAAAGTCTGGATCTGCTTCTTAAAGACTAAAGATGAGGCTTACCAGAAGTTTGTGGATTGGAAGATGCTTGTGGAAACTCAAACCGGGAAGAAGCTGAAATGTCTAAGAACAGACAATGGATTAGAATTCTGCAATAATCAGTTTGACAAGCTGTGTAGAGAAACCGGTGTTAAAAGACATAAAACATGTCCGTATACACCACAACAGAATGGCATCTCTGAAAGGATGAATAGGACGATCATGGACAAAGTAAGGAGTATGCTAAATGAAACAGGTCTAGATGGAAAGTTCTGGGCAGAGGTAGCTTCAACAGCTGTTTACATCATTAATAGATCTCAAACTTCATCTATTAATTTTGAGGTTCCGGAAGCTATGTGGACAGGGGGCAAACCAAGCTATAATCATTTGAAGCGGTTTGGATGCTTAGCCTATGTTCATGTAGTTTCAGATAAGATCAGTCCAAGAGCGTCTAAAGGGGTATTCCTAGGGTATGCTCAGGGAACTAAAGGCTACAGAGTATGGTTGTTAAATGAGCAGAAACTAACCGTCAGAAAAGATGTGATATTCAATGAGGACATGGTGTTTAAAGAAAGCAAGTTGGTTGATACGGATCCAGGGCAAAAGAAAGCGACAGCATCAAAGAAGAAGGTTACCTTCAGTAGTGATCTGTTCGAGGTGGAGCCCGTTCATACAACCGCTGATGAGACTTCAGATCAAGGTGAGACAGTTCAAGTGATGAGTCTGCAGATCA
>NW_006256486.1:12137390-12219902 GCF_000478725.1 Eutrema salsugineum
GTAAGGGGTTAATTGTACAAAAGGGGAATATCTACAGAAACTAATCAAGACCTTCGGCATGGAAGATTGTAGAGAGGTGGCTACTCCTATGGGCTCTCATTTCAAACTACAGGCCTTAAGTGATGAACAGGAACATGAACAAGCAAAAGAGATGGACGACATACCTTATGCTAGTGCTGTTGGCAGTCTCATGTATGCAATGGTGGGATCCAGACCAGACCTCGCATACGCAGTAGGAATGGTCAGTCGATACATGGGAAGACCTGGCAGAGACCATTGGTTAGCAGTGAAATGGATAATGAGGTACATAAAGGGAGTTGCAAAGACCAGCCTAACTTTTACAAAGGAGCCGGATTTCAAAATAAGAGGATACTGTGATTCCGATTTTGCATCAGACTTAGATAAGAGAAGGTCAATTACAGACTTCATATTCACAGTTGGTGGAAATACAGTCAGTTGGAGATCGTATTTACAGAGAGTTGTGGCCCTATCTACAATGGAAGCTGAATACATTGCTTTATCAGATGCAAGCAGGGAAGCAGTTTGGCTAAAAGGTATTTGTGAGGAATTGGGGTTCAAGCAAGATGAAGTGGAGCCATATTGTGATTCGGAGAGTGCGATTTTCTTAGCTAAAAACAACATGTTTCACGAGAGGACCAAGCACATCCAGGTGAAATATAACTACATCAGAGAAGTAGTCGCAGAAGGAGAGGTAAGTGTGCTAAAGATTCACAAGTCGGTGAATCCAGCGGATATGTTAACAAAAGTCTTACCTGGAGAGAAATTTGGCGGCTGTTTGAAGACGCTGAAGGTGATTGACGCCTGAGTCGGCGTCATCAGAAGTCGTCTCAGGTGTTTAGGAGATGACTGGTTCTGTTGCCGCAGGATTTGCATGCTGAAGCGGTGACAGGAGTTTCCGGTGAAAGGAGGCTAAAGATTGTAAGTTGTGATTCTGGAGATCAGGGATTACGACTTGGCTGATAACTCAGGTGAAGAGTCGTCAGGTTCCAGGATTGGGAATTCACAGACAGTCGGAATGATTTGTCGGAAGGGAGGTATGAATCAAGGTGGAGATTTGTTAAAGAGTGATTCATCTTCTCAGAGCTGGAGCTGGGCTTTAGTAAACATCGGCCCAGCTGGATATGAGTGGAGGAGAGCTGGAGAGGATCTGGGCCAGGATTCTATTCGTAGGCCCACCAGGTTGTTAGACACGCGGTTTAAGAGTCAAAGACGTTGCAACCGAATAAATAGATCAAGTCGTCTTCTTCTTTGACTAATCTTTGACCTCCATTGCTGTTCTCTCGAGAAAGCTCTGTAACTCTGTATCAGCAAAAGAATATAGTGGATTTCCAGGTTCCGTCCTGAATAGAGATGTACCTACGGTTGTAGGGAACTCTATAAACTTCTGTGTCGTTACCTTTCTTTTTCTTTAGCACCTATACAAATAAGCAAGAGTGAGTGAGAGAGATAAGATCGATCGACGAAGTCGTAACAGAGAGAATCGAAGAAGTATCGGCAACATTCCCGAAGAAGAGATCGGTGGATTCGACGGGATGGAGAAATTTGCAGCGTCGTCGGAGTTCACGGAGCTTAATGTTGGATTCTAAAAGCAAAGAGAGAATTTTTGTAAAATAAAGATTTCTTATTAATTTTAAAGCTTGAAAGTTACAATGGTGATACGTTTACATTTATAGATCATTTCGCTAAAACCCTAGAGTGCGTCTAGATCCTTCTAGCAGACACATGTCACTCTAAGATTTGGTCAACATTTCGCAAGGTATCAAGTCTGTTAGAGATTTGAATTTCGTCGTCTTGTATTGCACCCGAGCTCGCCGTTCTTCTTTTTGCAACTTCTCTGTTTTTGTCGCAGAGTGAAGATAAAGAAGATGACCGTTGTTGACTCTTCTTTGGCGTGGGCTTCGTCGAGTTGCATAGGCCCAAATCCGTTTCATAACTCATCATCGATTTGGGCTTAATCTGATTAATAAGACCTTCTTGCTGTGGTAGAGTATTTGCTTTGACAGCCCCTCTCAAACTTGGTGTTGGTGGTAAAACTACACCAAGTTTGCTTCGGAGAGAACAAAATGCATCACATGGGAGAGACTTAGTAAAGATGTCAGCTAGCTGCTCCCGAGCTGGAATGTGTTTTACCACAAGAGAACCAAGTGCAACCCGTTCTCTTACATAGTGATGATCTAGCTCAAAATGCTTTGTCCTAGAATGAAAAGTTGGATTAGCAGAGAGCATTACCGCAGAAAGGTTATCACAGTTTAGCTCAGGTGTCGTTGGAAGTGAGACACCGATCTCACGAAGTAAGTAGCTCAGCCAAGTGATTTCAGAGGCAGTCTCAGACATTGTTCTATACTCTGCCTCGGTTGAACTCTTAGACACAGTTGGCTGCTTCTTTGCGGACCAAGATATGATATTGGTACCCAAGAAAGTGCAGAACCCTCCAGTTGAGCGCCGTGTTATCTTACATCCGGCCCAATCACTGTCTGAGTACGCTCTCAGAGTACAATCTGTGGTTTTAGAGAAGTTGATTCCCATTGTAACGGTTCCTTTTACATAGCGTAGAACTCGCTTAAGCAGGGAGAAATCAGACACAGTTGGAGAGTGCATTTTCTGACACACATAGTTAACTGCGTACTGAATATCAGGCCTTGTCAGTGTGAGGTACTGAAGTTTTCCCGCGAGACATCTGAAATATGTGGGATTTGAAAAGAGCTCAGAATGTGAAGCGGTTCTTTCTGGCTGCAAGGGGAGTGGTGTAGGCATTGAGGCACAGTCACTCATTGCTGCCGTTGTGAGGAGATCCTCAGCATACTTCTGCTGAGATAAGAACAGCCCCTCTGAATGGAAGTGGGCTTGAATTCCTAAGAAATAATGCATCTTCCCCATGTCCTTCATTCGAAACTGTTGATGTAAAGAATGGAGAAGTGCAGTCATGATAGATGAGCTATTCCCCGTGATGATCATATCATCTACATAGAGTAGGAGGAGAATGACGTCCTTGCCTTTTGTGTAAACAAACAGAGATGGATCTTTCTTGCTACAGGTGAAGCCAAATTCTAGAAGAAAGGTGCTGAACTTGTCGAACCATGCTCTTGGTGACTGTTTCAGACCATAGAGAGATTTGTGGAGTTTGCAGACATGTTCTGGCCTTGCTTTATCTTCGAAACCAGCTGGCTGTCTCATGTAAACCTCTTCGGTTAAGTCACCATGTAGAAAGGCGTTCTTAACGTCAAGTTGTTTAATGTCCCAGTCCATTATAGTTGCAACATGTAGAACTGATCTTACTGTTGAAGTTCGTACTACTAGACTATACGTTTCAAGATAGTCTACTCCTTCCTTTTGCCTGTAACCTTGTGCAACTAAGCGAGCTTTTAGTTTGTCCAATGTTCCATCAGCATGGAGTTTTGTGCGAAAGATCCATTTGCTCCCCAATACGTGCATTCCAGATTCGTGTGGAACAAGAGACCATGTGTTTGTGATTTTGCAGTTGTTCATCTCCTCCTTCATTGCATCATTCCAACCAGAGTGATTCAAAGCCTCTGACACTGTCCTTGGTTCCGGATACGATATCTTATGAGAGAGAAGAGCATATCGTGGATTCGGCCTGAAGATGCCTACCTTTGCTCTAGTGATCATTTTGTGACCCGGTAAAGAGACAGGTGAAGGTTGTGATGCAGAGATAGGTGAAGCTGAAGAACCAGCTGATGTTGGTGTCGATGTCTGAGATAAGACTACAGGCGTAGCAACTGGAGTATCTGGCCTTACACCTGGTGGAATGGAACTGTTGCCTATAGGAAAGGGATCTAAGCCCTCCGTACACCCAGAATTCCTTCCACCAGGGTTAGTAGACACACCACGTTGAGGCACTGAACGAGACTTTGAGACAACAACCAGGGAAGGAAAATCATCCGAGGTGAAGAGGGGAGTGTTAACCGCAGGATCAGGTGCTGCAGACTGTGGTGAAGAGAAAGTTACAGACTGTTGTGGCGATGTGAGACTGAGTTGCCAAGCAGTAAGCAATGGTGTCTTGGGATCAGGGTGAAGATGACGATAAGTAGTGGAGAAGGGATACTCATCTTCATCAAATATCACATGCCTGCTAATGTATACCCGACCTGTAGAAGGTAAGACACACCTATATCCTTTATACTTCTCATTGTAGCCCAAGAAAACGCATTTTAAGGCTTTGGGATCAAACTTGTTGCGACTGTAGTCTCTGAGATATGGATAACAGGAGCAACCAAACACTCTTAGTGATGTGTAGTCAGGCTTCTTCTGAAACAATTTCTCAAAGGGGCTAATGGATGAAGTTAGAGCAGAGGTTGGAAGGAGATTGCTTAAGAAGTTGGCCGTAAAGAAGGCTTCTACCCAAAAACTGGGAGGGACTTTACTCTCGTATAGCAGAGATAAACCCAATTCAGTGAGGTGTCTATGTTTGCGCTCAGCTAACCCATTTTGTTGAGGGGTGTGAGGGCAAGAGATGTGCTGTTGAATGCCACATTGTTGCAGGTGACTTAAAAATTTTGCACTAGTGTACTCACCGCCTCCATCACACTGGAGAGTACCAATTTTGCAGTTGAGTAAATTTTCAACAAGCTTTTGAAATGCACAGAATGTACAAAAGAAGTCTGATTTATTTCTCAATGGGTAGAACCAACAGAAACGAGACCAATGATCAACAAAAATTACATAGTATTTGAAGCCTTGAAGCGAAACAGTTGGTGCTGGCCCCCAAAGATCAGAATGCAGTCTTTCTAAAGGTCTTGAAGCAGAAAAAGAAGAAACTAAGAAAGGTAATCTACTGCTTTTCCCAAGATGACAAGCTTCACAAGTCTTGTTGGTACTCTTGCTTAGGGAGATGGAACTACTTGATGCGAGAAGATGCACTATTTGCTTATTCGGATGTCCAAGCCTTCTGTGCCACACCTCATCCGTTGCTGAATGTTGTCGAGAAGAAAAGAAAGCTTGAACTGGTTGTTGCTGCAATCGATAAAGACCTTCACTTTTGCTTCCCAGGGTAAGAAGTCTCTTTGTTCTCTTGTCCTTTACAATGACCCCATCACAATCAAACCCAAAAGAACAGGGATAATCTCGTGTGATCTTAGAGACTGATAGCAGAGACTTGGTGATAGAAGGACAAACAAGAACATCTTTTAAAGGGAGCTTACCTGAAGTGGAGGGAAGTGTGGAGGAGCCGGTGTGAGTGATGGGTAAGAACTCTCCACTGCCTACCATGACCATGTCAGAACCGTGATATGGCTGAGAAGTCTGAAGGTGGTGGTGGGAGTTGGTGATATGTGCAGAGGCCCCTGTATCCGGATACCATTCAAGACCGGAGTTGTCTGTTACATCAGTAATCCTCATTGCAGCTAACGCAGTGTGGGGATCCTCAAGTTGATAAGCATTGTTGAATCGGTGCCAACATTTGATTGCAGGATGCCCTTGTTTCCCGCAGATTTGACAGATTACTCTGGACGAATCACCATTTCCTGAGGAAGGTTGAGAAGAAGGGATTTGCTGATGAAAACCACGACCTTTTGTAGTGAAAGATCCGCGCCCCTTGGTGTTGCGACCGCGACCCCTTCCTCTGTTCTGATGAGTAAACTCGTTTGAACGCATCATGTTGAAAGCAAGATGAGGAGTCACTGATGGACTTGAGTAGCTCTGAAGCTTGTCATCAAAGTTGGTAACTTTGATAACAACATCCTCAAAGCTCATTGATCCATAAGAGTCCAAAGAGTTTTCAATGACTGCAGAGATGGCTTCGTATTCTTGACTGAGTCCATTGAGTAAACCGTAGATCTTCTCTGTGTCGTCAACAGGAAAGCCGATGGAGTCCAACTGGTCACAGATAGTTTTGACCTCATTCAGATAGTCCCCCATGGTTTTGCCTTGTTTGGAGACGGTTTGAAGACGGCGTTGGAGATCAAACCGGCGTGATGGAGAGACACGGTTGTATTTCTTTGCTAACGCCAACCAGACCTCTTGAGCTGTTTGAAGACCGTAAACAGAACGAAGAGCATCTTCTCCCATGGACCCGAACCACCAAGCGAGAACATTTTGATCGTTTTGCAGCCAAACAAACAGATCTGGATTCGAGATCTCAGTAAACGAGTCGCCTACGCGTAGAACCAGAGAGGCAGAGGGACGTGGTGTTCCTCCGGTCACATGTCCCACTAACCTCTGACTTGACAGCCAATGCTCAAACTGGGTTTTCCAGAGTAAGTAGTTTGTGGCTGTCAGTCGAAGTGTAACACAGTGAGACAGATTTAGTGGTGTTGAGACAAGCATCGGAGTCGGTGACGAGACCTGTTGATGGAACAGTTGATTTCGTGGAGGTGCCGGAGACGGAACATCCGGTTGTGTCTGAACGCGTTCTCCATCCGACGGAGCTCGAAACGGGCGCGGTGAAGCTCGATGAGTAGGGTCCGAAGACGCCATTGGAGCTGAGACCGAGTTTGGTATGGGTAATGCGGTCGGAATGGATGACGTTGCGGCGGCAAGGGAAGAGGCTCCATACGACGACGTGAACGATCCACCGGGTAACGTCGAGGTAATGGCTCCGGGAACCGTCGAGGGATGAACACCGGAGAACGCCTGAGAGTCGAAGCTTGAGACCGATAGGTCTGTGGAGCTGGAAACGTTGTGTGCCATGGTTCCATGAATCGCATTGGCTTCTGATACCATAAAAGCAAAGAGAGAATTTTTGTAAAATGAAGATTTCTTATTAATTTTAAAGCTTGAAAGTTACAATGGTGATACGTTTACATTTATAGATCATTTCGCTAAAACCCTAGAGTGCGTCTAGATCCTTCTAGCAGACACCTGTCATTCTAAGATTTGGTCAACATTTCGCAAGGTATCAAATCTGTTAGAGATTTGAATTTCGTCGTCTTGTATTGCACCCGAGCTCGCCGTTCTTCTTTTTGCAACTTCTCTGTTTTTGTCGCAGAGTGAAGATAAAGAAGATGACCGTTGTTGACTCATCTTTGGCGTGGGCTTCGTCGAGTTGCATAGGCCCAAATCCGTTTCATAACTCATCATCGATTTGGGCTTAATCTGATTAATAAGACCTTCTTGCTGTGGTAGAGTATTTGCTTTGACAGATTCGCCATTGACGAAGGGCAAGCGAGTCCTGGAGATGAATTAGGGTTTTCTACGGTGATCGGACTCCATAGAACCTTGTTATACGAGCTGAAGGCATCCCAGGGCATGGTGCTAAGCTGTATGACAATGGAGCTATGGAGAATCTGATGAAGAGTGTTGAAATAATATCCAAGTTCAGGGAGACGCAGTTCGATTTCGTTAAAGCTGGGAAAGCTGCGAATTCGGAGGTTATCTCAGTGAATCCAGTTTATCTCAAAGCGGGAACTCCTTCCAACACTGTAAGCTGATGATTTAATATGTGTTTTGATTTTGCTCTATATAGACATTTTATAAGAGTTTTGTAGTTTGATTTTTCAGGGATTTGTGATGAATATGCAGCCTTCAGAGGCAGAAGTTGGGTATGATCTAAGGTTGCCTCCAATGGCTGATCCAGATGCTCTGAAGAAAAGGATTGCTGAGGAATGGGCTCCTGCTATTAGGAACATGACCTACACGGTATATGAATATAACCCCTAACGTTTAGTTGATTAAGAACATTTGATTTCATTTTTTTTTCTTCCAAACCTCTGTTTTAAGGTCTTTAAGACAAGAACATGAGATTGTTCAACGGAAGCTACACCAAGTTAGGCAAAATATGTTTTCTCATTTTATATTGATTCTGCTATAATAGTGTCTATTACGATTTGATCACATGTTTGCAAGAGTTATATCTTTGAGGATATTTTACAGAAGAAACTAAGTGTCCAAAGGCTAACTACTTTCTTTTTTTCTGCTACAAGATTAGCGAGTTAGGAAAGTTTAAGGACCATTTAGGGAGCCCTATAATGACTCCAACAAATGCTTCCAATCCTTGGTGGTCTATCTTCAGGCAAGCTGTTGAAGAAACCGGAGGAAAACTCGCAAAGCCTGAAATTTTACTTTCAACTACAGATGCACGATATATTCGCGCTTTGGGAATTCCACTTTTGGGTTTCTCACCAATGATCAATACTCCTATTTTAGTGCATGACCATAACGAGGTATTGGCATTATGATATTATGTCTTAATATCTTTGAGTTAATTATATTTTTTGTATCTTAAGACTGATGTAAACACTTGTTTCTGGCTTCATCAGTTCCTTAAAGATACAGTGTTCATGAAAGGAATAGAAGTATATGAATCGGTTATCGGCGCTCTAAGTTCCTTTGAGGGAATATCTGATCAAGTGATTTGAAAGCATGTATTGGTGCGAACAATTGTGGCACGCCGCTTGAAGATTCTAACAGATGGTCGAGGCTAACATTACTATGACCAATAAGTGTTGTATGTAAAGAATAAAATTTCGATCCTATTATATGGTCTTATAGTTACGCGTTTTTTTTTTGGGATTGCTATTCTTTAAATATGTTTTGCTACTAACCTTGATGAACGGTTGAAATCAAAGCTTAGCTCTGAAATAATGATTAACGGTTGAGATTAAAACTTAACCATGAAACAATGATGAACATTGAGATTAAGACTTAACTATTAAACAATGATGATCGGTTGAGATTAAGACTTAACCATTAAACTAAAAAAAACTTATTGAGGAAGCTTGGTCCTCTCTCTTCCTATAAATAGATGTCTTTAGCTCCATCCTAAAGCATTATAATGAGATCATAAGGTGATCATAAGAGAAACAATACATAAAGAAATAGTTATAGGAAAGGAGAGAGAAATCATACCTCACATCTAAAAGATCGATCTTCTATCTTCGGTTCAAAAAACCGTTCAAGAAGATCTCTCTGCTGCAATGGATGGAGGTACCCCTATTACTCTTCTTATGATTCTATTATGTGATTAGTTTTGGTAGCAGAGCATGGTTATGAATATCGGTTTAATCCTTTAAGAATAATAGATCTAATGATTTGAATAACTAAAAAATTGGATCTGGAAATTAAAATGTTTGTAGATCTGAATCTGTGTTTAATTTTTATTTCAAACATGATGGTACGTTTATCACTTAAAATAACATAGATCCTATTCCGTGTGAGTTTGTGAGTTTGTGTATAAGGATTTTCGCAAATTCCTTCTTACAAATCAAGTATCATCCATAATGTGTATGAATACAGATTTGTTCTTCTGTGCAAAATTAAAGAAGTTTAAAAGTTTTATACATAATTTGTACTAGATCGTCCTACTCATAATATGCGTAGAAATGATCAGTACATAAACTTGAAAAAATAATGTTCTATGCATTACACGTATAAGAACAATACATGTATAAATTCTATAAATTAATTCTATGCATAATCCATATAGAAATAATTTATAAGAATTTTAAGAAACAAATAATGCATAATTCGCCACAGAAGATTGGTTTTTCATATAATATGCAAAAATCAAGATATTGATATCACTACAGTGATTTTATCCTATAATGATTACAAATGAAAACCATGTTTAAGTGAGACTGATATGTTTATGTAAATCTAGCTACCCACATATAGGCTATTAACATAAAACATGATAAAATAATTAATGGAGTATTATGTACATGTGTACTAAGTATATCCACAGATAACTTAGTGTAATTAGTTTAGTACATTACTCAATAATGATTCACTAATGCTCTGATTTTAAACAAGACTATGGTGATTACCCACAGGAGTGCCATAATTTCTTGTCATATGCATTAAATAATTGTAATAAGTGTGTTGTTAGTAGAGCCTAATTATAGCTCGTTGTATCTCATAAATTGCAGCATTTTTTCCTGCTAATTTGTCATCTATGGCCTCAGCTGTTCCGATCCTCACCGGAACCAACTTCTTAAAATGGAAAGAGAAAGTTGAGTTCACATTAGGAGTACTAAACTTGGATTTGGAATTTCGGGAAGAATTGCCAAATTCGCTAACTGAAAATAGTACTGAGGAAGAAAAGATTGTTCATAAAGCTTGGGAGAAATTGAACAGATTTTCTTAAATGATAATAGCCAGTAACATTAAAACTTCCCTTCCAGATGCAGATAAAGTGAAATCTTATCTGGCAGCCATAGAAGAACGGTTTAAGACTGCAGATAAATCCCTTGCAGGGAAACTTATGGCAGATTTTACAACCATAAAGTATGATGGAGAAGGTATATGCATGAACATTGCATTGAAATGACCAACCTTGCAGCTAAGCTAAAGAATTTAGGAATGAGTGTGGACGATTTATTTCTCGTCCAATTTATCCAAAATTCACTGCCTCCTCAGTATGGACCATTCCAAATCAATTATAATGCAATTGATGAAAGGTGGACGTCTAATGAATTGAGTGTTAAGTTGGTCCAAGAGGAGTCTAGGCTTGGCCGAAAAGGAATTAAGGTTGCCCATTGTGTCCAAGGAGCTGGAACTTGGGAAAAGGAATAACAAGAGCCATAAAAGAACACCACCAAAAATGAATGATTATGATCAAGCTAATGAGAAGAAGAAAGCAAAGCAAGATGAAAGATGCCACTTTTGGAAAATGGTTGGTCACTTTCAGAAAGATTGCACTAAAATAAGAGAATGGTTTGAAAAGAAAGGTAATCATATGGGTTCTGTAAGTTTTTTTTAATCAAATCTTGCTAAAATTTCTTCTAAAACTTGGTGGATTGATAGCGGTGCTAATGTACATGTTACAAATTCCGTGCAGGGATTCCTTACGATCCAGACCATAAATTCAAGCGAAAACTACTTATTGATGGGAAATCGAGACAAAGCGACAGTTAAAGCTGTTGGCACTTATCGTCTCATTTTGGGTTGTGGATTTTGTTTGGATTTATTTCAAACTCTTTATGTTCCATCTATTTCCCGTAATCTAGTTTCTGTAAGCAAACTTGATTTGGCTGGATTTAAGTCTACTCAAGGAGATGGTTGTTTTAATTTATTTCTGAACTCTAATTGTATTGGTTTTTGAATATTAGTTGATGGTCTTTATATGTTATGAACCTTTTAAAACACATCTCACCATGCACACCGAAAGTGGACTTAAACGTAAAACATGTACTGATGACTCATATTTCTTGTGGCATAAAAGATTAGGACACATTTCCTATGAAATAATCAAGAGATTGGTAAAAGATGGAGTCATTCCGAATCTAGATTTTACCAATAGTAAAGAGTGTATAGATTGCATTAAGGGCAAGCAAACTAAACATACTAAGAAAGAAGCCACAAGAAGTACACAGATTCTTGATATCATACATACAGATATTTGTGGACCTTTTGACGTTCCAACTTTTGGAGACGAAAAGTATTTCATTACCTTTATTGATGATTATTCACGTTATTGTTATCTCTATCTATTGCATAAAAAAAAAACTCAATTTGTGGATGCAGTACAAGTGTTCATTACTGAAGTAGAGAGGCAATTAGATAGAAAAGTGAAAATCATTAGGTCCGATAGTTTGGTGAATTTTTTGGCAGGTATGATGAAACAGGACAACATCCTGGACCTTTTGCCAATCTTCTCCAAAAATTAGGAATTGTTGCTCAGTACACAATGCCTGGTTTTCTATGGCAGAATGGTGTAGCTGAAAGGCGTAACCGTACTTATATGGAAATGGTTAGATCCATGATGAGTCATGCTAACTTACCTATATCCTTGTGGATGTATGCATTATGTACTGCAGCTTATATCTTAAATAGGTTCCAAGCAAAGCAGTTCCAAAGACTCCTTTTGAACTGTGGAAATGCTGGAAACCTAGTCTGTCACATCTCCAAGTTTGGGGATGTCGAGCTGGAGTAAGAATATATAATCTACATGAAAAGAAATTAGATTTCAGAACGATCAGTGGTTCTTTATCTGTTACCCTGAGAAATATAAAGGATATAGATTTTATTTTCCAACCCATAGTACGAGAATAGTATGAACCAATAATGCCAGATTTTATAAAAATGGCAAGATTAGTGGGAGTAATAAAGTTCAAGATGTAGCCATTCAGGAAGTTTGGGTTAATATCCAATTACCCTTGGTTCCGAATGTTGGGATTCTTCACGTTGTTGAACTGTTAAACAACGAGGGAACCCTAGTTAATGCTGATGTGTGGTTTGCTGTCGTGTGTGAGGGTTGTCAAGTTTTACCCTAAATGAAATCAATAGCCGCAAGTGCACAGCTGATCGATTGTAGTACTTAGGGATCGAATCCACAGGGAAGGAGGATCTTTCCTGCAAAAGCCTTCGAAAGAAATATAAAGTAAGAAAGTCTAGAACCAAACGGTTTTGTGGGGGTTTTGGTGGTGTGTTTAAAATGTAAAAACGAATCTTAAAGAAAAAATACGGGAATTAAAATGACCTAATAACTAAACTTAGCGAAAACGAGTAAAAATGAGAAATACGGCTAACCTAATTGCTTAAATGAAAATCGATTGAAAGAGTAAATAAACTAGACTAAAGCTTGAATGAAAATCGGTGTAAATCTATAAGAAAAGAGGCGCTGGGGTTCAGGGAAGTTTTCTCAGGGGTACGAACGATTCAAAACATTGCTAGAGAGTAAATTTGATAAGATCTTAGCTTAAAATTTTTGAACTAGAGTCACGGATGTATGAATACGCCACTGTCGTGATCATAGACAACTATCTCTCTCAACTCTGACCAGTAGGTTTCCACTCTGGCCCTGGAAAAGAAGAGATGCATTATGTTTAAGACTCGTCAGCATTCACAAATCGCCCATAGGTAGGTTTCCACTCATATGTTTGTTTTGCTCTCCCAAACTAGATCTGACACCGGATGAACACTTTCGTGTCACCAAGCATCTGGATCAGATTGTAGTTCATGACGCTACTCTCATGCAGTAAAAACGAATTCAGAAGAAAAAGTTCTAAGATTCGGCTCAAAAGCTCATGGAATCCTCACCGAACATATAAATCCCCATCGAAAATCCCTTAATCCAAACAATAAAACTACTCAGACATAATTAACGAAATCAAAAACATAGTATTAAACAGTAGTACAGAAAACGAAATTGAAAAAGAAAGAACAAGGGTTCAAGAGACAGATCTCTCTCTCCCTAAAACCTAAAAACAAAGCTTAAAGTAAAATTTCTGTGAAGTATTTCGTCTCTCTTCTTCTCTCCCTAAAAACGACCTAAATGACATGTATTTATAGTCTCCAATACTCTCTGGTGTCTAGGGTTCTGGAATTGAGGCTGGGAAAATGATACGGGCTTCAGAAATGGGCCTTCAAAGTCGGAGTTAGCTGGCCGCGGTCGAGATGATTGTGACCGCAGGAAATGGGTGGCTGGCCGCGGTCGCGGTGCTTCTGACCGCGGAAAATGCTCTGTTGGCCGCGGGTGGAAACGCTTGCCGGCTGGTTTACGGACATCTTGCTCTTCGCGTATCTTTTGATTGAACCGTTGGATTGCCAAGCTTTAAAGTGTGCTGGAAAGCTGATACTTCCATCTTTAAGATATCCAAATTTGAGCTGGATCAGACGGTGAGAAGGCCTTCAATCGGAGGTGAACTTCTGACGGTTTGACTCTGAGCTGAAATCTGGTTGTCTATCCATTTTGTTAAGCTTTTCCCAAAGTTACCTGAAAAGAGTCTTGGAACTACAAATACTAGAAAAACGTAATAAAAGTACTTAAAAGCAATTAAAAACATAGAGAAAGTATTTCAAAACGATCCATAAAAGTGGTCAAAATACGGTCTTATCAACTCCCCCAGACTTAAACCTTTGTTTGTCCTCAAACAAAGCAAAAGTCTAAACTGGTTAAGTGAAAACAAAAATAGGGAATGCACAAATCTCAGAGACATGAACTCCTAAACTAGGACCAAAGATCGTGCATCAATCCACAACTTAGTCTAGAAAATTCTCACCAATACACAAAAGATACTAGTCCACTTTTTCCGTAATGCAAAACTTAAACAATCTAAATCTTGATTCCAGTCAACTAGCTCTCTACATTCATTAAGTTCAATAGTGAGTTCTCATTAAAGACATCATCCAGGGTAGACGGCGTTTGGCATTAAAATGGCTGTTTAAGTGGTGGAGTTAAAGTGTTTTGGGTTACCTGATGAATCTGGAGGATGCAAGATAATATGCAAAACCGCAAGAGAGATAAGGACCTGTTGATGACCGCAATTTTCAGTCACTTCTTCTTGCCAAATGTTGTTGCATAATCCTTCCTCCTTTGTTGTGAACAGCTATTCCCCCAGACTTAGATTCTTTCCGGGAATCAGAAAATGATCTCCAAAACTCCATAAAATCGAACTCCAGTTGCCTTGGGACTTAAAATTCGACCTCTCTAGACTCTCTAAGGCTTTTATTTCCTTTCTTTTCTTATTTTCGGATTTTTTTTTTTTTTAAAAGGAAATGCCTTTTAAAGAGAGTGAGACTAGAGGACGGGATTGTACCAAAATTTGAGATTTTTCTAAGGCAAACTGAGCTCCCTCTTGTGTTGAATCCTTCCATGAACTTTTCCGGCAAATCACAGGTCTCTGTCCTTGGTGACCGAAAACTGCGTCGTTCATCTTTCTCTCCAACGTTTTTTGCACTTATCTGCATATAAGACAATAGAAAACAAGAGTGCATGTGGTTTGAAAGAGGACTGGTTAAGGTGGGGAACTAGCTAAAGATGAACTAGTCATTCAGGATCAACAGAGAGTGGTAAAAAGGGTAAAAAGGAGTCTTGAATGTATGATTCGTTTCCCTGGTCTAATGCTTCAATGAGAGAATTAAGTCCAAACTAAGTCCAAATAAAACAGAGCTAGTGTATTCCTTCATCTAAATCGAAATCATTCAAATTCCTCTGGGGTACTTCGTTTCTAATGTGCTTAGCTACCACCTAGTCTAGTCCTAAATCATGAATGAGCATGTCACTAGGAACAGTCTAAAGCACACAGTCAACTATCATTGATTCATGTTCACCATTCCCTTTAAAACGTATTTTGTTTTGAAAACCGATTTTGAAAAACTTTAAGGAAAATGCAAAAAGTGTAGATAATGCAAGACTCATGAAAGAAAAGTGGTTAGAAAGGGATGAAATCCTCCCCCAGACTTAAATCACACTGTCCTCAGTGTGAAACAAGTCGAGATTGGATGAGAAAAATGCATAGATAATCGAATTGGTAAGTCCAAAGAGAACTTACCTGGATCCGGGATGCTGGTGGATATGAACCGAATTCATTCGAAGAGGTTTGGGAAGGTGATGGGTGGTGATGAAGGTGGTGGGAAGTGATGAATGAGGTGGAGTGGGGATTGGTGAGGTGGAATGAGGTGAAGTGGGTGGCTTGGGGTCGGGTTTGATCTCAACGACCATTTGCTGCGGTAAGGAGCCACGCGACCGCGGCAAACCAGTGCTCGGCCGCGGTCAGAAAGATGCGACCGCGGTCGAAGGAGTGTTTTCCGCGGTAATAACACCTGCAACCGCGGGGGCTTATCTCGCGGCCTCTTCCTGCTTCTCCTTGGTTCATGCTGGGCCGAGCAGTCAGGGACCATCCTTCTTTTTGGTTTTTTTGGGTTTTTTGATTTTTTTGGTTCTATGTTTTATAAGAAACACCTGAAACTAAGAAAAAGAAAAAGATCAATAGAAAAGAAAGAAAAATCCTAAATAAAACAATACCTAAATAGGTTGCCTCCCATTAAGCGCTTTTGTTTTAAGTCGTTTAGCTCGACTTTTGGTGTTGGACGTTGCTTAGTCCAATGAAGAAGATCTTGTACTGAGACAAGTCTTTTCCGACATCTCCTTGCTTTCCTTTGTATATCCCTTATAACGGCATTCCCAATTGGAAATTTTGTCCTCGGGTTCGAGATGGTAGCCTCCTCCAGGATCAAAAATCAGTCTTGGAGCTCCTTTGAGGCATGAGTCTTCAACACCACTTGTGATAGGAGAACGTCTTAGATGCTTGTATGATGAGGTGAATAAGGTCTCTCTCACTTCATTACATTGAACCATGTTGCAAGATACAAGGACAGATGATTCTTTATGATCTGAAGTGGTGGAGATGGTTAAGCATCCAAGGTGAGGACAATTTGGTTGGAGAGGTGTCGCCATGGCTTGAACTGTCCAAGGGTCGGTATAAAGAGCATTCTACGCGGGTGGAAGTGTCGCGACCGCGGGGAATGGTGGTTTGGCCGTGGGTGCAAGTGTCGCGACCGCGGAGAATCAGGGGTTGGCCGCTGGTAGCGCACACGCGACCGCGGTGCCGAATGTCCTAGGAAAGATGTTCAGATCCTCTTGCTTCTTGTCTCCAATTCTTTTTCCTTAGTGGAGAGTCTTCGGAAAAAAGTCTTGAGAGCCATTGAAACTTCACTCTTGCTTCAATTAAGTCAGCATCACCTCTCATATGAGCATTGGTTATAGGTGTGAATAAGAAAATACCTTTGTTTGTCAAACTTGTAAATCCGGCGTTTTCTTTGGGTGCTCTTCTTTCTAGAACGTATCCAACATCCTTTGTAGCTCCTCCAGGGTCGAATATTGGATCTTCTATGCTGCTTATGATCAAACAATGAGAGTTCCTTGTAGTAATCACCGGGTATGGGGTTTTCTTGTTGATCTTCAGGAAACTCATATGTTGATGCAGGTAGTTGATGAGTGTTCCAATAGATGCTAGGAACGAAGTACCAAGTATCAAGGGTTTTGTTGCATTGTTTCTCATCTCCATAGCATGGGAACCAGTAGAAACAAGACAACCTTTCCCTTGAAAAGGCAATTCTGGTTTGGAACTAAGTAGAGCTGCACCAGAAAAATCTCCATAGTGAATATAAATCTTAGAGTGATGAAAAATCGAAATACCTATATTCTCTGCAATGGCCTTTGGTATGAGATTCAAATCAGGTCCAATGTCACAAGGAGAATCACGAACTTTCACTCCCTTGATTGAGAACGGGGCATCAAACTTCTCGGGATCCTTCGTCTTAGAAAGCGCCTCCAATGGTGGTTTTGATGTCACCATTAGTGTCTCATCTTTCACGTGTTCTGTCTCACAGTCAAGATGGTGAGGAGCTGAAGGAGAAAAAGGCTTTGGTTCATCAAGAGGAAGTGACTTGTGAACTTGTTTGTCATCTCCACAACACTTGAACGAATCGGTAGAGACGAGATCGTCACTAGAGATAGGAATAGGTTCTCTTTTTTCTTGATGACTGGCTTCCATGACGTAATGATCCAAAGGACTTTCATTTGATGGCCTATCTCTAACAAACTTGATGGAGGATTCTCCATCTACTTCACAAGCTACCCAATACCCATCATCCATAGATTCATTAAGCTCCTGAAGCATATCATCAATCTCGGTTTGGGAAACAGACGACATATCTTCATCAGAGAGAGGATCATGGATATCTCCGTCGGCATTGTAAGTTGAATAAGGGTCGTGGTCCCAGTAGAATCCCTGTTCCTCTAAACCTTCGCGAATTGATTTGTTGTGGCTGCGAAGTCCTTTTGTGTGGTGGTTCGGAATTGAATTTTGATCCATTGAGGAGAGATCACGAATGTATTGTGCTTCTCGGCGTCGAGTGGCTTGAGGAGTGTTGTTAAAACCTCCCTCATAGTAGTAATTTAGTTTCATATGGTTCATTACTTCATAACCTGAAAAAAGAAGAACCAAAAACGAAAAAAAGTATAAAAGGTGTTCTATAGTCGATTTACCAACCTTTCTTAGGGTTTTGCAGAAAAGAAAACGCGTGCCTTCCTCGGCAACGGTGCCAAAAACTTGATGTGTGGTTTGCTGTCGTGTGTGAGGGTTGTCAAGTTTTACCCTAAATGAAATCAATAGCCGCAAGTGCACAGCTGATTGTAGTACTTAGGGATCGAATCCACAGGGAAGGAGGATCTTTCCTGCAAAAGCTTTCGAAAGAAATATAAAGTAAGGAAGTCTAGAACCAAACGGTTTTGTGGGGGTTTTGGTGGTGTGTTTAAAATGTGAAAACGAATCTTAAAGAGAAAATACGGGAATTAAAATGACCTAATAACTAAACTTAGCGAAAACGAGTAAAAATGAGAAAAACGGCTAACCTAATTGCTTAAATGAACATCGATTGAAAGAGTAAATAAACTAGACTAAAGCTTGAATGAAAATCGGTGTAATCTATAAGAAAAGAGGCGCTTGGGTTCAGGGAAATTTTCTCAGGGGTACGAACGATTCAAAACATTGCTAGAGAGTAAATTTGATAAGATCTTAGCTTAAACTTTTCGAATTGGAGTCATGGACGTTTGAATACGTCACTGTCGTGATCATAGACAACTATCTCTCTCAACCCTGACCAGTAGGTTTCCACTCTGGCCCTGGAAAAGAAGAGATGCATTATGTTTAAGACTCGTCAGCATTCACAAATCGCCCATAGGTAGGTTTCCACTCATATGTTTGTTTTGCTCTCCCAAACTAGATCTGACACCGGATGAACACTTTCGTGTCACCAAGCATCTGGATCAGATTGTAGTTCATGACGCTACTCTCATGCAGTAAAAACGAATTCAGAAGAAAAAGTTCTAAGATTCGGCTCAAAAGCTCATGGAATCCTCACCGAACATATAAATCCCCATCGAAAATCCCTTAATCCCAACAATAAAACTACTCAGACAAAATTAATCAAAAACATAGTATTAAAAAGTAGTACAGAAACCGAAATTGAAAAAGAAAGAACAAGCGTTCAAGAGACAGATTTCTCTCTCCCTAAAACCTAAAAACAAAGCTTAAAGTAAAATTTCTGTAAAGTATTTTGTCTCTCTTCTTCTCTCCCTAAAAACGACCTAAATGACATGTATTTATAGTCTCCAATACTCTCTGTTGTCTAGGGTTCCGGAATTGAGGCTGGGAAAATGATACGGGCTTCAGAAATGGGCTTTCAAAGTCGGAGTTAGCTGGCCGCGGTCGGGATGAGTGTGACTGCGGGAAATGGGTGGCTGGCCGCGGTCGCGGTGCTTCTGACCGCGGGAAATGCTCTGTTGGCCGCGGATGGAAACGCTTGCTGGCTGGTTTACGGAACATCTTGCTCTTCGCATATCTTTTGATTGAACCGTTGGATTGCCAAGCTGTAAAGTGTGCTGGAAAGCTGATACTTCCATCTTTAAGATCTCCAAATTTGAGCTGGATCAGACGGTGAGAAGGCCTTCAATCGAAGGTGAACTTCTGACGGTTTTACTCTGAGCTGAAATCTGGTTTTCTATCCATTTTGTTAAGTTTTTCCCAAAATTACCTGAAAAGAGTCTTGGAACTAAAAATACTAGAAAAACGTAATAAAAGTACTTAAAAGCAATTTAAAAACATAGAGAAAGTATTTTAAAACGATCCATAAAAGTGGTCAAAATACGGTGTTATCAAATGCTCATCCACTCTATGATGAAAATATCGCCAATAATGATGATGTACTTGAAGCACATGAGGCCAGCATTAAGAAGATCAACTCGTCTGAGAAGATCTGCTATTTCTGATGATTATGTGCTTTACCAAGTATAATTTGGAGAATGGGACATTAAAGATCCGGTTTCTTATTCACAAGCCATTAAAAATGTTAATTATGATAAATGGATTGATGCCTCTAAAGCAGAAATGGACTCAATGGCTAAGAATGAAGTTTGGGATGTTGTTCCATTGCCTAAAGGACACAAAGCAGTTGGGTGTAAGTGGTTCTTCAAGACCAAACTCGACTGTAATGGCAATGTTGAACGATATAAAGCCTGACTTGTAGCTAAAGGGTTTAATAGAAAGAAGGCATTGATTATAGTGAGACTATTTCACCTGTGTCTAGAAAAGACACGCTTAGAATTATCATGGCATTAGTAGCTCAATATGATCTTGAGTTACATCAAATGGATGTGAAAACTGCCTTTCTTAATGGAGACTTGCATGAAGACGTCTATATGCGTCAATCTGAAGGCTTCATAATCGAGGGTCAGGAAGACATTGTCTGCAAACTAAAGAAATCAATTTATGGACTGAAACAAGCTTCGATGCAATGGTATCTAAAGTTCGATGAAATCATTACGAAATTTGGTTTCAAAGAAAATGCCGCAGATCCATGTATATACCTTAAGATCAGTGGGAGTAAGTTTATATGTTTGGTGCTGTATGTTGATGACATCTTATTAGCCAGTAGTGATCTTGGTCTATTAAGTGAGACTAAGAGTTATCTCTCCAAGAACTTTGATATGAAAGATATGGGCGAGGCATCCTATGTGATAGGAATTGAAATATTCTGTAATAGATCACTGGGAATTTTGGGATTGTCTCAGAAAGCATATATTGATAAAGTTCTTGAGAGATTTGGCATGATAACGTGTTGTTCTAATGTTGTTCCTATGCAGAAAGGCGATAGGCTTGAACTTAAGCAATGTCCGCATAATGAAATGGAACATAATGAAATGCAAAATTATCTTTATGCATCTCTTGTGGGAAGTTTGATGTATGCACAGGTTTGTACTAGACCTGATATTAGCCATGCAGTCGGAATGTTGGGTAGATTTCAGAGTAATCTAGGACTCGCTCATTGGAAAGCTGCAAAAAAAAGTTTTGAGATACCTAAAGGGAACAACAAACTACATGCTAACATATAGAAAATCAACACATCCACAGATGGTTGGATTTTCAGACTCAGATTTTGGTGGATGCCAAGATTCTAGGCACTGCACTCTCGGCTATGTGTATCTTCTTTGTGGAGGTGCCATTTCATGGAAAAGCCAGAAGTCGCAATTGATTTACACATCCAGCATGGAGGCTGAGAATGTTGCATGTTATGAGGCTTCTATTCAGGGATCATGGTTGCGGAACTTCGTCTCTGAGTTTGGAGCCTTAAGTTTTGTTGACAAGCCCTTAACTCTTTATTGTGACAATCAGGCTGCAATCTTTTTCGCCAAATATGATAGGATATCTAAAGGTGCCAAGCATATTCTATCACTGAAGCAAGATATTAAAAAAGAAAAGTTTGTCATTGAACACATAGGCAATGAACTTATGATTGCATACATATTTATGAAAGCTTTACCTCCAAAGACCTTTATAAAGCATGCTGAAAGTATGGGTCTTGAGGATAGTACTTAATTAGATTGTCTGCTTATGTTGTAGCCTATATTTGACATTTATGTGAGCTCTTTATGATTTTAACATCTTTCATTCATTTTGTTTCTAACGTGTGCACACACTATGATTTAAAAATAACAGAATGTGTCTTTGTTTAAAGACATTAAAGAGATCATTATGATGACTTCTGCTTATGTTTACGGTCTAGTTATGAAAGTAATCAATGCAATAGTACATGGAAGGAATCATGTTGCAAAATGATGTGTGACCGCCATGTCTCTCATTGATTACTAGATTAACCAAGACGCTTATGATGATTAAGTAAAGATATAGCAAATTATGCCGGCCTTATGATTTCTGAAAGAAAACTTTAATGAATTACACTAACGACCAAATGGGAAATGTAAGGAATAAAATTCTGATCCCATTATATGGTCTTATAGTTACGCGTTTTTCTTTCAGAATTGCTATTCTTTAAATATATTTTGCTACTAATTTTGATGGACGGTTGAGATTAAAGCTTAGCTGTGAAGTAATGATGAACGGTTGAGATTAAAACTTAACCATGAAGCAATGATGAATGGTTGAAATTAAGACTTAATCATTAAACAATGATGAAAACTTAGTGAGGAAGCTTGGTCCTCTCTCCTCCGATATATAGATGTCTTTAGCTCCATCCTAAAGCATTCTAATGAGATCATAAGGTGATCATAAGAGAAATAATAGTTATAGGAAAGGAGAGAGAAACCATACCTCACATCTAAAAGATCCATCTTCTATCTTCGGTTTAAGAAACCGTTCAAGAAGAACTCTCTGCTGCAATAGATGGAGGTACCCTTATTACTCTTCTTATGATTCTATTATGTGATTAGTCTTGATGTTCAAAGATCTTAGGATTCGTGTAAATTATGCTTACATTGTAGTCTTTTATCTGTAAGTTATTTCGTTGGCATTCGCTTTGGGCTAGTGTTCTTAAGTGACTGGTAAGTGGTAATAGTCCTTTAAATATTAGATGCGGGCACATTTCTGGGTCTTCAAATCATGTTCGTCATGCACTCTCTTCAATTGGTTTGTCTCTTTCTAGAACGATATCTTTCTTCTCCAAACAAATATTTTCTTTGCAAAATGTCATATAATTGTTTTAGCTTCAGATATATAAACACTCTCTTGGAAGTGTATTGCCTCTGTCAATGCTCACTTGTTATAATCAGTCTCCTACAAAATAAAATCATAGAACTAGTGTTGCCAGCGTCTTTTTATATATAATGTAGTCATGAGTCTAGATATGTAAAAATAATTTTTTATTGAATGTGTCTTAGAAAAGGATGCTAATACGTACACACACACATGATATGATCAACCACGCAATAAAGAGAATAAAGGGTCATAGTACTTCGAGAAGATGTAATCTTTATCATGTCTCGTTATCTCCATATCCAAAAGTATACGATTGGTACTGGCTACTGCTTTGAGTTGATCAATTCCGTCTACGACAGCTAAAACAAAAACAAATAGTTGTAGTCTTTTGCGGTACGTCTGTTGAAAAATCTGGATTTCTTTTCGTTTCATTTTGTTTTTGTTATGTTTGAACAACCATGTCGGTGATATTTTATAATGTTTCTTCACATCTAGAATGTCCCATTAATAGCGAAAAACAATGATTTTCGGTTTCTTTTATATATACATATGAAACTATCATTTGTTCTTTCGTATCCAGTGACGATAATTAATCGGAGTCTTGCTGTGACTGACAAATGCTTTTATCAAAAAGATAGTACTAGAGAGATACCATACGCCTGTAAACCTCCATATATCTCAAAATCATCTTTGCGACTCAAAATCAGGGAACTTAGACACTTGTTCTTATAGATTTGCAACCTCTTTGGCATGGACTCTCACATTATAATTTCTATCATCGTTGATATGATATGTAGTCTTTATTCACCCAATTTTTTGTGAATCTTGATTAATTTATACCTTGAATTCTTGATGGTGAGCTTTTTTAATCGATTTCTTAGATACAGTAAAAACTCTATAAATTAATAATGTTGGGACTTTGATATTTTATTAATTTATAAAGTTATTAATTTATAGATTTTAAATAAAAATATTTTTTATTAATTTTAAATTCTGAAAGAGATTTTCTTTGAAGTTTATAATATTTAAAAAAATCTTTCAAAAATTAAAAAAGAGTTCTAAGAAGACTTCAATTTAAAATAATTAAAAAACATCACTAAACTCATATTTTGGTAGATTATCTCATATATACTTATATGTTTATATTAAATTTTATTTATGGTAATTATTAATTTATGATAATAATGGGACCATATATTTACATAGGAGTTTTGTTAAAAATTATTATCTTATTATCTTATCGAATTAAGTCATATTTTGAATTAACCCAACTTGGGACCATGAAAAATTATTAATTTATAGTGTTTATTAATTTATCGAGTATTAATTTATAGAGTTTCTACTGTATTTTCTTTGTTTTTTCTTCTTAAACTGCATTATTATTATTTTGGTTTTCCTCTGTACAAAAAAAACTAAATGAAAAGCATTGTGGAATCTTTTGTTTTGTTTTTTTTTTCAATAAAGGTGTGGAATCTTTAGTTGGTTTCTTATATTAACTATTTCAAAACTTTTGATGTGCTTCTTTAAGAAAGTTAAAGTTATTGTAGTTAAGATTGTTATGAAGATGTTTTTCTCCTTAAGAAGTTCTGAGCAACTAACAATGGAAAGGTGTTGACCCAAAAAGAGAAAAAGAAGGAACCAAGAGCAATATTAAAGCACTTTAAAACATCAATGACATGTAGTCGAAGTAGTTCTAATCACACGCATGCATAAAATAAAGCAATAATGAATATTAATTTGACCAAGAGATCGTAATTAATCTCAGAGATATGGTTAAATTATTCTCTCCAATAACATTGCAAAGTTAAGCAATGTGTTCTTCGATCTTTACAAATATAAAGCAAGCTGACGATATCTTTGACCAAGAAATCAAAAGCATTACAGTCCCTCTTATTGAAGAGCAGAAATAAAGTTTATCTTTCATTTATGGGGTTTTTGTTCTTTCCCACATTATCATACTTATGTCTTTAGGCCGACTCTTGACTTAACAAGGGAACGTTGAGATAATTGTGAATATGAATATTTCCACCAATTTCCTCCGTCTTGAAGAGGTCAATTTCATTAACATTTTCCCGTTTTTGAGAGAATTTTTTCACCAATCACTCATCTATGGAAGAACTACGAGCTAAAAGTTTCAATCGTTTGCCTTTAATGGTAGAAGAACTAACTCTTTCGAAAGAGCATCCGGTTATTTTCTTCGATGTAATTCAATATCTTATTTCTATTATGCTTTTCATTTCAATCATATATCAAGTTTGGATTACCTAGCATTATGTTTTAATATAAACATGTTTTGTCCAACAACAAATCTGAAGACATGAGACCTTTTAAGAAAAAAAATTAAAGTAAACCTGATTTTAATTTAAATAGAGCTATATTCTTGGAAGAGTTGTTGCTCACTCTCGTATTTTGTTAAGCCCTCGGTCCTTTTGTGCCCTTGGTTTCTCGTGAAATTGCACCTTTTATTTGACATATTATAAACTTTTGATCTCTTCATGAAACTCACCCCAACTCTCCCGTGTCTTGTGTATTTTTCCTTTTTTACGCTCCTTTGTCTCTTCGAGAAGATCCTTGAGTACACTACGTATCCGTAAATCTGTTTCTTCACATTGTACTTAAATGCATATCATTATGATTAAATCTGCGCTATAGCATGGATGGAGTAATTTTCCGAAAATATATTTCGATAGTTTTCTAAATTTTATAATAAATTTAACTAATTATTATAAATGGAATTTTCAATCCAGACTAATCTGTGTACTTAAATATAAAAGTTAAACTTAATTTTAAATTTTTTTTTGATATATATTCAACTAAAATAATACAAATTATAGTGAAAATGTTGTAAGATTTTGAATATATATTTCTTTGAATATATGTAATAAATATTATTTAAAAATGTATCATATTTTAATATTATAATAATGAAAATTTTAAAGTAATACCTTATTTGATGAAAAACAAATACTTTCTATATTTTATTTAAATAGTTTTGCAAAAAAATTATATCATTTCCTATTTTAATAATTTTGTTATTTATAATAATATTTTTGTAGTATCTTAAATAATAGTATAGAGATACTATAAAAATATATAGTTTTAATTGTATTATTGATTAACTTATCAATATTGCCTATTTTGATAACAAAAATTTTTAATTTTCTTGAATAATTATTCCATAAAGCTAATAGAATTCTCAGCAAAAATCAAATATACTTTTGGATTAAATTATTTTGAAGTGTTACTGTTTGAGCACAGAACTATGATTTATGCTCCTTGCAGTTTAATTATACTGGCAGAGCTATACTCACCTCATTATGTAGACAAGAAGCCTTTACGTGGAACAACTTTCTCTCAAATATTCTTATATAGTTTAGTATTGAAAAAGATATTTAACTCAAAACTAATTCCTACTAAATGAAAGTGGAGAGTTCCATGTATTTTTATATGCAGAGCTAATCTCGTCTCATTTTTATTGTAAGATTTGGATACTTAATTCTTACATAATTAGAATTGAATTCGTGCTATAGCATGAAATAATTCTATTAAAAATTCTAATATTTTTTTAAAAAAATTATAATATATTTAACTAAATTATAAATAGAATTATCAAGCTGGACTATACTTGATCTGTGCAATAGGTTAAAATATAAAATTAAATTTAAACCGTTTAAACTTTTGTTTTGGTATATATTTAAATAAAATAATATAAATTATATTATAAAATGCTGCAAATTTTTGAATTTTTTTTTTGAATATATGTATTGATTATTATTTTAAAATAAATAATATTTGAAAATTATATTAATTGAAGAATAAATAGCAATATCTTATTTAATGAAGGTGAAATTGCAAAATATGCCACAATTTTAGTCCAAATACAAAAATATACCTCAAATTCAACCAGTTGCAAAAATAGATCAGAAGAGTAGCGAAATTAATATTATCTTCTATATGAGTAAACAAAAAAAATGAAGGGCTCAGTTACAATTAAAATCCTGAGAAGTCTGCAAATAATAGTGAAGACTTATAAAAAAAACTTATAAAGAAGTCTGCTTATAAAGAAAACTTAATTAACTAACCGGATATTTTTAACAAAGTATATAAAGAGACTTACCATTCGTTACCATAAATTAAAACCCTAGATCTCTGTAAAACGGCGCTTCACTCTGCTCTCTCTCACCGTAAGCCATTTCCGTGGAGCTCTCCGTTTTGGCCGGTAGCAGCTCGCTCCATTTTGAGGTCTTCCATTTATTATGTTCCTTTTCTATCTATTGAACACTTATATGGTTTCTGATGCAGATACATGGCGGTGTCTTCATCCTCATCTCTGCATTTTTCAGCTGGTAAGTCTTAGTACTCACTCTCCTACTACATCTCTCTCTCCTACTACATCTCTTCTATCTCATTTCTGATGCATATCTTGTTTCATTTATCTCACTTGATATCTTGTTGCTGCAGATCTCATCCGGCGTCTTCATCGTTCATATTTTTCCTCACCTGATCTGTAAGTTCTTCACCAAACCTCCATATGCTTAGTATGTATCTTATTGTTTACATGTTTGTTCCATTGTCCTTACAAATTTGTCCTTTTGCCTTACTATTTTTGTAACAGATCTAAACCCCAACCCGAGAGCAAGTAAGTAAAATATCTTTTTGTTATAAGATTTACAGTTTTTGGCATTTTTGAAAAACAATGTATTTTTTATTTAAATTTATCTCTGCAGATTCGCCGGTTTTTACTGTATACTCCGCTTACCGTATACGGTAAGTCGTAATTAATGCTGACTTCTCTTCTGGATCGAAGTTTGTGTTATCGAAAACCCTAATCCCCTTCGCTTTCTATTCCAGATCTGGTGTCGCCGCTGTTCGTTACCGCTGTATCCGTTCCGTCGCTGTTGCGGAAAGGTAATTTGCTGTACTAATTTGATATCATTTTTTTGATAAAAATTGTTTAGGGTTCCAAGCTGTTTTTTTATAAAGGATCGTTTAGGATTTGAAGTCTACAACCGGTTTTACTAAAAATCGGACAACTTTGAATTTTAATCCCGGAATCCCTAGTGTTAGAGATCTCTGTTCTTGTTTTTTTGTCAAAACTTGTTTTGAGTGTTAGAACTATCTTGGAAGTATTTTTTGGGTCAAACGGAGTGCAAACAGATGTGTTTTTTTGTTAGAGAACTTTGTCAGCGGCTATTTTTTGGTTACTATCTCAACTATGTTTTTAGGGTTACAGACTTCACTTGTAGATTTCACTTCTAAACTTCATTAGCAGACTTCATTTTTATAATGCTATTACAGACTTCTTTAGTAGACTTCGTATTAAGACTTCTGTTTCAGTCTGCTATTTACGAATACTTCTCTCATTCCATTTCGCAGAAATCAGCCAATCTTATGGATAAGTCAGAATTTCCACCGCGTCTCTTCACAAAAGGCGATGAGCCGTATCCTCTTAAAAGCATAGGCTACTATAGTGGTGAGACAAAGCTGATGACTGCACTATAGGAAGCAATGAAACAAGATGAATGGGAAAAGATTATAAATTCCAGACTGGGAGTGTTCTTGAAGTTCAGTCAGCTGGATTTTGGTTGGACATCTAGACTGGTGCATTACATTCTCGGTATGCAGCTAGTTTGCGAAAAAAATTTTGAAATTTGGAGCCTCGTAGGTTTAATCCTGGTACGTTTTTCATTGAATGAGTCCAAATATAGTACTGGGCTGAATTGCGAATACGTGGAAAAGCTCAAAGATTCGGAGGTTGAAGTTACTGAGGAGATGCAAGAATTCTGGGAGCGAATGGGAGTCAATCAGGATTTGAGCTCGAGTACTAAAGATTTGATAGAAGCTTGTAAGGATTGCAAGTCATGGTCTCCCGAAGATCGGTTGAAGCTGGGATACCTTAGCATTTATACTTCTTACATTGAAGAACGAAAACCATCTTCAGCTACTTGGGTTAGTTTGGCAAGGCTAGTGATGGATTTAGATGCGTTTGAAAACTACCCTTGGGGAAGAGAGACCTTTAAAAACCTGATTCGCTCGGTGCAGGAAAAAGACATTTGGAAGTCATCGTACACTATCGAAGGTTTTGTACAAGTACTACAAGTTTGGGTCTACTTTGCTCTTCCCAACTTTGCTGCTAAATTTGGTGAACCAATTCCAAACGACCCCGAGCCATTGCTGGTAGCTTATAAAGGATCCAGAGGGAGGAAGTTTATGAAAGAGAATATGCTCCGACAAGTAAATTTTCAGATTCAGACTTGTTTATAAGTTTCACGGAATAATAACAAATAGCGTTTTAATTTATGTAGACACGTATAAACAACTATGTTGATAAGGACTACAATATGATGTTTCCGCACTGGGAAGTTGATGATCAGGATGAAGAAGATGTGAAGACTAACAACATTGTGCGAGCAATGTTTGGACAGTTTGGCACTAAACCATGAAAATGGGAGAGAAGTCATTGGCCTCTAACAGGTGTGACGAAGTATGTGAAGTCAGAAGCCTCTGTAGATCTGAAGAGGCGGAATCAGTTGGTGATGAAGGAATTCGGAAGCGGTCCTTCCCAATGGCTGGTGATGAAGAGGAGTTCATGGTTACGATTTTGAAAGATCACATGGATGACTGCTTCAATAAGATAATGGCTGGGTTCAGTAGTTGTGAATCTTAGATCAAGTTACTCAACACAAATCTGGGAATGGTGGAGAAAAAATTAGAGGCAGTGATCTTCCAAGCTGGGAATGGTGGTCCAAAGGAGGATGCGGCTGGTGGTGAGGAATTCAAGTCGGCGCCAAATACCGGTGACGACACTAAAACAGACGCCGATCCTAATATTGGGGTTAGTAAAAAGACCCGCTCCAAAGAAAAGATGAAGGAAACCCCGGAAAATTAAAAATTAGACTTGGTTTCCAAATGTGGGAATTTGGTTTTCAAACTTTAATAATCTGTTTTCAAACTTTAGTAATCTGTTTTCCCTGGTGCTGTTTGAACTGCGGTTGCAGTTGTTTATTGCTTTGAATTGTTTTCTTAAATTTACATGTCCTTGTTGCTTAATGTCTGTTTTAATCTCCATATTTGCAGAGTAATATTAAGTCTATGCAAAATGAACAAACTGATGTCCTGAGTGAGAGTGTGAATGATGGTAAGCAGGAAAGCCTTGATTCAAGCGTTGTTATGGTTGACCCAGACAAATGCGACATTGACTTCGATCAGGTCCAGAGAGAAAAATGCAACAAAAGCAGGAAAGCGGCACAACTAGTTGCCTGTGCGAAGAGTGAAATACAGTGGAAGTTGGCTGCTTCTCAACAAACACCTTTCAAAGACAACAGCACAGTGAAGGAAATCATCCTAAATAGAAGTCTGCGAGGGTGTGGATATGATCTATTTGATATGGTCGGCGTTAAACAAAAGCTTAAAGTGCTTACTGATACTCTGAAAAAGATCTGTAAGTCTTTGTATAAGGTTATTATAGCAGGCTTCTTTTCTATTTTATATGAAAAAAGCCAACTGATGTGGTAACTTGTTTTGTTTTCAGGAACTATCCTAAACGGATCAAGTGGTCAACACTGGATTGGTACTATATTCTAAAAGTCCCGAAAGAATGGCTATCAGACACTGTAAGTTAGAGTTTTGCTGGACTTGACAACAAAAATTTTCACTATTGTTGAATAAATATTTTTATTGAATACGCAGCACATGGAAGCTGGGATTAACATACTCAGACTGCGATTTACAAAGCATCCTGAATGGTTTAGGTCGGACAGGATCTGTTTCCTTGATTCACTGTTTGCAACGATGTGGAGATTAAAGTGCAAGGACTTTGTCGAAAATCATGCCAACCCTGATGGTTCACAAGCACCTACCTGCTGGTTCGTTCGAGTACTACACAGGCCAAGCACCAACTTATTACGTTAGTAAAAAGACCTAGGAGTATGAGGTGGATGACATGTACTCGATGTTATACATCACTGATGATCATTGGATGGCAATGTGGATTTCTCTTCCAATGAGCATATTGTCATATGGGATAGTCACGCAGATTCGCATGCATCGGTAACTCAAATTAAAGCAGTTGTGACTCCTATAACGGTCTTGGTTCCTTACATCTTGCGTGAATTTGCTCCTGCTGAAGACCGGATCAAGCTATCTTATGATCCATTCACTTATGAGCGTGTCAAAGGCTATTTGATCCCACAAAACAAGCAAAGCGGTGACTGTGACATTTATTGCCTGAAGTACCTCGAATGTCATGCCCTAGGGATGCCATTTCCTAAAGCCTTGTGTGATGCAAATATCAAAAATATCCGAGACAAGCTGGTAGCAGAAATATTCGACGAGACAAACGTCAACGGCACAGAGATGTATGAGTATCCATGGTTGGACGTATACAAAGGTAAATGATATGTCCAAGTATGTATATTCTATATTGAAAGATTAAAGGACTCTCGTTGGATGTGGTATGGTTGGAAGTTTATGATTAACCTACCACTATTGTTCTATTGTTTAGCTATACTTTACTATGGTTTAGGTTTGTTTAGTATTATTGTAAATGGTAGTGTGATTGTACTCTTTTGTTAGCCTATCACTTGTAATAGAATGGTGAGACTTTTGTGTTAGAATGCACTTCTCTAAACCAGTTTCATATATGTCGCATAGATTATAACAAGAATTTAGAAGGAGCTTACACAAACATATTCAATATGTATTACCAAACTTCTCGTGCAGACTTATCTAGCAGACTTCAAAAGTAGTATGCTAGTTTAAATATTCCTCTGTTATCCAATCTTCCATGTCTAAAAAAATCACAGAAACTTAACTTCTAACCAAGTAATATAACTCAAATAACTTTACACAGTATCAGAAAACATTACACTTCAACAATCCGGTCTAGTATGTCCTGGTTGGTGACATTTCGAACAATTGTACTGCTTGTGGATCTTTCATGGTTTCTTTTGTTTATAACTTGAAATCTCCAGCCAAGTTTGCTATCTTGACTTCTTATGCCTGCTTTTTTTTACGTCGGACTTCTGAAGGTAGACATTGCATTGTTTCATCGGTTTTGATTGCAATGCTTGCAGGATATATATTATGCGAGTACGCTGCATACAAATAATCTTTGGAGTATGTCCGGTATACAAGAGTGGCCAGATGTATATGCATTACATCTGAAACGGCTATAACATGAGAACAAGGTATTTTCTCAATATCATACACGCTACACGCACACTTTCGAAGTTCCAAATCAACAACACAATTATGTAATCCTCCTTTCACATTGAATCGCCAACCATCTATGCCTTCAACCATCAAATTATCAGCATAATGTGAACGAATTGCCAACAAATATTCAACTCCCCGAGTATGGATGGTTTGAAGACTCAAAGCATCTTCCTGCCTTTTACAAAACCACTTTGCTAGCTTCTCTCATATGTAGTCCAATAGGAATACCATGGGAAATCCTCGTGCCCGTTTGAGAGCAGAGTTGATAGACTCTGCAATGTTGCTCGTCTTTATATTGTATCTATCACCCGGAAAGTGAACTCGTGACCACATCTGAATGTCTGCCTCCTCCAAGTACGTTGTAAGCTCAGGTTTTATATGCCGGATCTCGTCCATATACCGGTTAGATTCATGAAACGTATACACATAGGCAACACGTTTGACCAAGTACATAAGATGTTTCTCCTTAAACGTGGTGACTATGTTGTGTTGCAGATGATATTAGCATATCCAGCTTGTTACCCACGGTAAAACAGTCTCACATGCCTTCTTAATGGAATGACGTTTGTTTGAAACTATCACCAACGGATATTCGTCTGTAAAACACTCCCGAAATTTTGTAAAAAACCATTCCCATGCACAATCATTCTCAGAGTGTACTATTCCAAAAGCTAGTGAAAATATCTGGAAATTACCATCTTGTGCTATCACCACTAGCAGAGTCCCTTCATACTTTCCAGTCAGATGACACCCATCAACAACAATAACCCGTCTGGGATATTGAAAACCAGCTATCGAGGCTCTGAAGACTAGGAATAGGTATTTAAATCTATTCTGACTGTCGCGTTCAAGGGCAGCTATAGTACCCAGATTTGCTTCTGGGATCTGATGCAAATAAGAAGGCAGTTGGCTATATCCATCTTCTGGGGTTCCCCTCACACATTCTTGTGCTTACATCAATGCTCTGTACGAAATTGTGTATTCTAATTTCATTCCAAACATCACCTGCATTGAATCTTTGATGTGTTGCGCAGTAATCCCATCAATTATTCCCACACGTTCTATGAATAACTTCCCTATGTATCTTGGAGTAGTATGCTTTCGGTGAGCCAGTCGGTCTAAAACAGAATAGGTATGAGTTTTCACATATTTTGTCACCCAAAACGTCTTTGCTTCGTTCTTTATAGCTGCTCTAACTCTCCATTGGCATCCTTTAACAGCACATTTAGCAACAAACAGACGTTTCGATGACTTATCAGCTCTGAATGCAAACTTCGACATAACAGCCGTCAACCTTATCTCTGATATCAGCTCGTCTTTTGTAGCAAAACTTCCATTTACTTTTATTTTGTCAATCCAATTTCTTTTATATCCTCTTTAAGGAACCTTAACTGGTTCTTCAATCCACTCACCCTCTGAATCAGAATTTGATCCTTCACTTTCCCATATTGGCTGTAGTCCTCATCCTCAGAGAAGTCTGTATTGTCTTCCTCTTTTTCTGGTTCTTTTTTGATGTCGTCGTTGATCTCATCATCACACTCATCAACATTTTTGTCTTTACCTTCCTCTGCAGTTTCATTTTCATCTTCATCTGAACACCCATCAGCAGCTTCAGGACCACCATCACGTCCATCCACATGATCATTATGACTAGATACACAAAGACGTATAACATGCATCATACTAAACTCAATCAAGCTCTGTACTTGTCTATCAGTTGTAATATGCATAGGAGGGAAATCTGGAGCCATGTTTTGTAAAATTGAATCTGGCAATACATATGTGATCGACATCAAGTCAGTTTTCTTCTCCAGCATGTAATCATCAAGAGACATAGCTATGAGTTCTCCATGTGTACAACCATCATGCAAGAAGAAAAACCTCCCTCCTTTGCGATTATCCACCACAAAATGCCACGACTGAGCATCCATAACCCATTCTCCAAATACAACAGGCAACTGAGTCGGCATCTGCGAAAGAAAAATAAACCACATTAGAAACTGTGTTTTCCAAGTAACTTCTAGAAAATTCATCCGCTGAAAGCCTAAGCATTCAAGAAAATTCATCACTTTGTAATTATAAATCATAACAACGTCAAACTCACGTAGATGTAACAAAAAAAAAAAGCAAATCAGCATGTCTAAACAAGAAATATATTTTTACCTGTACCATATATTCAAAAACGAATTTTTTTGTAAAATATTTAGGCAGACTTCTTATGCAGTCTGCTATATTATGCTCATTCGTACCAGCAGACTTCATCTATCGACTTCCTATGAAGTATGTTAAGATGTGCTAATTACCTTTCAAAACTAGAAAATTCATAATTATATAATTATAACACATAAGCATGCCAAACTCATACAGGTGAAAGAACTATACCTAACATACCAGAATAAAATTAAAAAAAAAAAAAACATCACACATATTTTATAAAATGCAATTTAAAAATATAATAAAATGCAGACATCCGTTCAAAATCCACCTGGTTTATCAACTGTCGAAGTCTTAAAAAAAGGGTTATTTTTGCAGTTGACCAATAACGTAGTCTGCTAGAAGAAGGTTATTTCTGCAATTGACCAAAAGTTTGATTTTTAGAGCAGACTTCTTTAGACGTCTGCTACCGAGTAAAAGAAGTCTGTTGTCGTATTGCAGTCTGCATAAGAAGTCTACTCGAGGTTAATTTTGTATTTGACCATAAAGTTGACTTTCGAAGCAAACATATTTATAAGTCTGCTGGTAGGTTAGATTTGCATTTTACCAAATTTTAATTAAATTAATAGCAGACTTCTACAGTTTGTTGGAAGTCTACATGATTTTTGTAGCAGACTTCTTTAGTAGTCTGCTAGAAAAGTCAAAAGTGGTCAAAATCTTGGTCAAATGCAAAAATAACCTCCTGAGTCAAACTACGAAATCTCATACTTCTTTAGAAGTCTGCAACAAAAGTCAAAGTATTACATTTTTTCGGTCAAATGCAAAAACAACCTCGCTTTTCCACAGACTGCATTAGAAGTCTACATGATTTTTTTTGTTTTCAAAGGAACTTTCACAGACTTACAAATAAATCTACTTTCAAAAAATATCTAAAAGGTCAATTGCAAATCTAACATTCTGTGTTGATTAGCAGACTGTAAAAGAAGTCTACTTTCGCGAAACATAGCTAACTGTTAAAGAAAATGAATTAGATGTTTGCCTACTTCCAATTTGAACTCGATTAACTTTGACAGAAGCCTAGAATTTTTGAAATGCACCGATAGCAAACTAGCCCAGAACTCGATTATGCAAGAATCTCCCAAAATAGATGATTTGCGAATTCGAACATATAAAAACGACCACGAAAGAGATTTTTAGATGAAACTGGAGAGAAATTTGGAGATAAAATGAAGTTCTGAGCGACCAAATAAGCATTTAGAGTTTCAGATGCGGTTAGGCAAGCATTAAGAGCTGCAATCTTGGTTGGTAATGGTAGTTGGCAAAATTGAAGAAGATGGCATTTTCGTGAATAAGTGATATTTCTTAGATGATTGTGTCTTTTTAGAATTTCTTAAAAAACGATAATTATAAACAATGGTATTTTCATGAATATATGTGGCTGTAAGGAGATAGTAGGAAGAAAATGGCATTTGTTGAAGAGGGAGAAAAAAGATGTTAGATTTGCATTTGACTTCAAAATGTGGATTATATGTGAAAGTATCCCTTTAATGAAAAAAAAAAATCATTTTCTAATAGTTTTGAAAGACAATTGTATCATTTCTTATTTTAATGATTCTTTGTTATTTTTAATGGTATTTCATGTAATATTTTACAAAATAAAATTTACTTTTAAATATAAATCCTTAAACAATAGTATAGAGATAGTTTTATATTGCGTAATTATTATGTTCACTATGTATATTATGTACCCTGATTACAAGACTTGACGAAATATATCTATTTATTCAGAACTGGTCTTGACCACATAGTCATAAAAAGATAGTTTATGTAGGGGGTTTCGAACTCTCAATCTAGCAATTTGAGAGGATACTAACCACCAACTAATAGTAAAATAATAACAAGCATAAGCATTGAACAAATAAGTTTTAATAATTAGTATGGGGCATGTGCCAACTTGTTGAACTGTAGTTCTGTCCTGAGTCCATGGATTACTGCAAACGTAATGACACTGGAGACTACGGGTTAAATGACTCAAATCCATGTTAAAATTATATAATTTGGATTTCGTTTTGGAGGAAGGTACGTTCCACGAGCATGGACCTTCATAATTTAAGAAAAGAAAAACAACAAGACTAGTTTTTTGTATGGGGTCCTAATTATCTCAAAACCAACTCTATTATGTAGAATACGTTTTTCATCACTTCACACTAATTTTTTATGATCTTTTAGATATTTTTTGGGCGGAAGTCTCTTCATTTTTTATTTTGTCTTTGCCTTCTTTGATCTTTTTACTCTTCCAATGAGTTATATATATATAAGGTACATATCAACAATAATTGGTGTAAGTTAGTTAGTAACTTAATGAAGATATTGTCATGATTCAGTTGTTTTAACTTCCTTTTTGCTTAGGTTAGAATCTTATTTGTATCTATCCTAGATTGCATCCTCTTGTGCATATAATTGTAGTGTTCTACATTCATTCATTATTCAATAAGAAAGAATGTACAACATTTTTTATACAAAAGAGAAGATAATCTAGGATAGATAGAAATAAGATTCTAACCTAATCAAAAGGGAAACTGAACATATTTTCTATAATGAAACAAGGAATTTTTTTTTCCTCAAACCCCTTATTTTAAAATATAAAGAAAAGTGAATATTTTGAGTTAATGTTGGTGAGTATGAAGCCTCAAGAGAACCCAAAGAAAGAGAAGATGGGAACAAACACATGGAAATCCACTCTTTCAAATATTTGTGTTGAGCGCTGGAAGATTATATTCATGCAAGTAGGCAACCACTCTCTACCATAATTGAAACTTGCGTCACCAATCACTTCTTATTTTGTATATTTTTATATAAACCAAATCATATCCTTGTCTTCGATTTGTTTATTGAACTTGACATATATAAGCTTACTTTACTAAATCATTCATATTCGTGTTTGTCTATGTTCACCAAACAAAACAAATGACACTAAACAGAAGTACAAAACATTATAACTTCGTTTGTTTTTGTTTGCGCTTTTTTCTTACATATATATATCTAGTTTATTTATTTTTTTATTTTTTCTAAATGAACTTACAACTCTCAAAAAAACTAAAAAACTCCTACTGTTAATAGTAAACGTAAAGTTTAAACATAAACGGTTGCTATAGGTGTGGCGTTTGCGGTTTGAAAAAATAATTTCAAGAAAGACTGAAAGTTTATTTCCAAAACAAAAAAAAAATGAAAGTGTTTTATATTTCAAAATTGTAATTTAAGAATAGCATGTAAATGACACAAAAATACGTAAAACTAAATGAAACCTATGGTGTATCTCTTTATTAGAAAGATGCATGTATGCCTGTAAAAATAAAAATGGCAAAAGAAGAATGTGGAAAGTATTGGAAACACATGTTGACCCCAAACGAAAACGTGTTGGAAACACATGAATAAACCTATTCCGATGAATTTAAACCGTATTTTTGGTTATTCATAGCTTATATTTCTCACAAGTGGAAAAAAAAAAAACACTACGGAAATACATGTAAATTATAAGAATAGAAAACCAGAACGAGAGGCTCTTTTTGCTGAGGTAGTTTATATACAAAAGGTTTCATCTGTAATAATGCATCACACACACAATTACTTGTAAAATAATTGAAATTTCAAAAAAGCAAAGTAATAGATTTATTTCAAAAACTTGTTTGCTAATCATTGGTAATTGATTATACCGATAAATTATAGACATAAACCATTTGTTCAATTATTGACAATAACAAACGTACTATTATTAATGTAAATAAACAACGGATCGGAGCTGCAATGATCATAATTCATTGATACATTTAATCTATTTTTGTCGTTTATACGTTGATATTTCTTACACCATTGTTCCTAGATATAATTGAACCTAATCAAAGTGCTTTTGTTAAACGCCATCTTTCAATGCTTCGACCGTTATCGTCGGGCTTTTACACCTTTTTTTGGTCAGGGTCCAATCGTCAGTGCGCGACTTCGGAATGGTAGAAACACTTGTTTACTAACCATATATATCTTCCTCCGTGTTTTATTTTCATTCACAGGTACCAATAAACATTAATTTTCAATAAATTACTTATCTTTAAATTTCCTCAGATCCAACACGTTTATTTCTGGAATACTCTTTAAACAAATGACAAAAAAAAGACATTCAATAAACGAATCAAAAAGATGACTAGTTATAAAGAATGGAGTGAAAAAAGGATGGAAAACTATTTAAAAAAAAATCAAAAGCATGGAAAAAGGTATTTTTATATATTTTTTATTATTTAGTATAGCTTTAATATGATAAATGCTGTCTCTGACGGCTTTACCCATTATATTAGTAGTAGTAATAGAGATTTAACATTACCATGTAAACTTAAATACATTAGAAAAAAATAACATTTCTTCAAGAAGATGAAAATTCCATAAGAATCACTTCAAGTCATAATGTCACTTCAATTCACACATACATATATATTGAATAGAGTCAATTTGCTAGAAAAACCAAAACGTGGTCAAAATTAGCTAAATAGGAAAGAGAAAATGTAAAGTTCCATCTACAGTGTTTGGTCGGTATGTTAATTACCTTCTAACCCTTCTTTGTTTTTTTTATTATTTATTAACTTAATTTTCGTCACGAGATAGTTTTCTCTCTCATCTAGTTAATATATAAGTTATACAATTACATAACTTGTTAACAAACTACATATGTATATATATAGCCAATACAGTTACATAACTTGTTAACAAAGTACATATTTTATTAGCATGGTAAATTTATACATTTTTAACATACTCCAACGTGATCAGACACTAGAAATCCGCCAAGATATTTGCGTCTGACAACGACTTATAGTGGTCGAAATCAAGATTCAGTGACAGCGTCGAAGGATCGTGTTGAAGGCATCACGCAGATTGAATAACAAACGAATTTGATGAGAGATGCGGCGGAGAATTTGGATCTTTCGTCGATCTGATCACGTGTTTGATCCTCCAACCTCTGTATTTCTTCCGTCAAACTAGTGGAATCTATAAAACCTAAATCGCTGAAAATCTCAGTTAGCTTCGATTGATCTGGTAAGATCTGATGCTTGATTCTGGTGACTGTGTCTGTCACTTTATGACAGAGAGCTTCGTCGCAAAGATCAATGAACTAAAACAAGTTATGGATCAATATCCCGTTAGATTATGGTAACAAGTTACATGTTATTGTATCATGTTAAAATTTATTGTATCATGTTAAAATTTATTGTATCAAGTAAATATGTAAATGTACTGCTAACATTTGTTTTAACATGGTAACTTAATCATTGTTGGTTAACTTACATGTTATCTATAAGTGTTTACATGTTATTATACGATTTAAACATTTTGATATAGCTCTAATTTTTTATTTCACAAGGTAAGTAAAATTGTAAATCATCAACCTTTAGATTAACTTATTATATTCATCAAAAAATATTGATTCTATATTTCATCTTCAATCTCAGAAACCACATTATATGAAAAATAGTCACCAATAATAACCAGAAATCAAAATCATAATCAAAATCGTCACTTTTGATTTGTTTTCATCAAGGACTTTTAAAATAGCTGAAATGGTTTTCGATTTCTGGTACGAGTTCACCCTTTCACCAATCGGCTCTTGCCTGGCAGCGAAGAACCTCTCGGAGAAATTCAGATTCGACATCTACAGAAATGTTAACACGCAATCGATGAAATTAGATGTGAAAACTGTATAATAGAAATAAAAAAGTTACGGGATTTCGATTTCTGGTACGAGTTCACCTTTTTACCAATCGGCTCTTGCCCGGCAGCGAAAAACCTCTTGGAGAAATTCAGATTCGACATCTATTGAAATATTAACACACAATCGATGAAATTAGATGTGAAAACTGTATAATAGAAATAAAAAGTTACGGGATTTAGATACTTACTAATTTATAAAGGATGAGAGATGCAGCAGAGGAGATTGTATATAAGGGTCTAAGTGAAAAGATAATGTTAGGGCATTAGTGTATTTAAAAAAAGTAACAATGCACTTTCCGTTTTAGCTAAATATGAATAGTAACAAGGTTATCTATCACAAATTCTTTATTGAAGAGTATAAGCCGACATCGCTTGACTGATAAAAATCAACTGAGAAACAATAAAGTTTCACTGACGTAATTAAAGAAGATAAACGGAGAATAATTTTTTATATGAAAAAGTATATAATAAAGAAGCAAACAAGATGGTTCCCAGATTTGGGCATCCCACTTACCTCTGTTGGAATCCTAATTCAAGAGCACCACCTTCCCAAACTTCTACAGAATTCTCCTTTGCCCCTTCTATTTTTTACCATTTTAGATATTCTTCCCCAAAACTTTTAAAGGGATTATATATAGCCAATGGATTTTGTGACATAAATATTTTAAACTTTTTAGCATTTTTCGCGTTATTAAAAAAATATTCAATATTATACAATAGAAACTTTTTAAATTAATATAGATAAATTAATAAATACTTTAAATTAATAAAAATAGTTTATTTCCAAGTTGGTTTCATTAATATCATAAATATAAAGTATATGTTTTTTCTATAAAACAGTATATAATATTTTAGCAAAAATCAATTGTGCAAAATAATAGATTGGGTTATTGTTTCTGATCTTTTTTATTAGATATATTTTAATATTATTGGTTGAATTGTGTTTTATAATGCATTATACCAAAACAAAAAGGAAACTAAAAAAACATCAATCCTATCTAGGTTTTGAATTTTTCAGTTAAATACTTTTGATGCTATGTTATGATATTTCTTACTTATCAATGGCTCTCTAAATTAAAAAAAAAATTATAGTTCCAATATTATTAATTTATAGAGTTTTATTTTATATCTAATATAATAAAGAAGAAAACGTCAAACATACAAACTAGAGTTATACCACCATAAAAAAAATGCAGACTAGTATATAGGAATATATAACTAATTTAAAAAGGAAAAAAAAAACCAGTATTGCATTGTTTGGATTTGAAGAAGTGGTAGTTTTCTTTTCCAGTATATTGTAGGTCTTGAATTAGTATGAATCTTGAAATTTTTAATTCTACAAACACAAATTTATTTATCGGACCATATATATTCAGTAACTATATGAATTTTCCATATGTGATCTGTGAGATATCATACATGTCATTGTATGTAAATATTATAGGTTATCTTATCCTATTCAAACCTAAAACTAAAAGTAAATGTATCGTTATTAGCTTTTGTGTCGTTTAATGTGAAGTTAAGAAACCAACAATAAGATTTCCACTCTAATCGCATTTGTTAATCCGTATATTTATGAAGGATGTTTCTTTATACAGAAGGGATTTTAGTTGACATTAAAGGAACAAGGACAAAGGAAAAAATCAATCACATCTTACGCATAGCAAAAATAAAATAAAGAAGAAGAATAAGAATCGTTGCTGGCAAAAAATTTGTGAAATATCACATCTTTCATATAGAAGCCATCGTATCGTATATATCCTGAAATCACATGTAACAGAAATTAGACATATCAAAGCTGAATATCTTTGTCTATAGATCGTGTTCCCTTAGTGTATATATATATATATATATATATATATGTCACACTTAAAATGAAATATAAATTATAAATATTTTTATCTCTATTGTTATTGTTGAGTTTTTAACTAATCGATAAACAAATTACAGTAAAATCTCTATTAATTAATACTCAATAAATTAATAATTAATATAAAATAACAAAATTTTTTGATCCGCAATTGAGTTATTTTAAAAATCTATGAAAGTAGATAAAATAATAAAATAAGAATTTTTTGAAATTTTTACGTAAATATATGATCTTAACAAAAATATAAGTTAATAATTTTATAATTTTATGTATTTATAGATAAGATAATATACTAAAATATGACTAATGTGCTATTTGTTTTTATTTAAAGTTGAAATTTTATTGAAACTCGTATCTTTAATTTTTTACTTATTTACATCAATATTTTTTAGTGTTATTTTTTTAATCTATATAAAATTTTTAAAATAAGATTATTGCTTTTTTACATGTAACTCTTTCCAAATATTTTGTGGTATCGTTTTCAATTTTATAACTAACATTAAGGATAGGAGCTCTAATTATTATAATTTTTAAACAAATAAAATGTATAATCTTACATGAATAATTCAGTTTAGAATTAACAAAGATAAACAACTATTTATTGCGACTGTTAAGATTGATAATTATTATTTTAAATTTGTTCATCTCATTTTACAATTATATTCTAATTTGTTAAATACAACATCGTTTGACAGATTTTTTAAAAAATAAATAGGTGAAAAAAAATTATTTCTATAAACTATTAATTTACATATAAATTAATATTAAATAAACTAATGAAATATCATGATTCTGACACAATTTATTTTTTAGATTTAATTTAGTAGTATAAATACTTGATTATAAATTCTCTACGGTATTTACGATTTAGAGATGGAAATAAAATATATATCCTGAGTTTTGGTAGTATCTTTGATTTGCTCCATTATGTGTTTATCATCCTTTTATGTTTCATATCTAATTTGTAACTATAGAATATCAAATATTTGGATATATATCCAATCTGTAAATATTCAAATAATTAAAATTCAAAAAGTGATAAAAATTATACAAACAAATCTTCTTAACTTGTTATATATTTAAGTATTTACAATAATCAATTTGATATAAAACAATTAAAAGAGTTACATATATATAATTATTATATAATTTATATATAATATCTATATACATAAACAAATATATTTTTATGGGAGTGGAACAGATATCTCTCTTTAAAAATTTTAGTGATTGTGATTTTTAAAATTTTTATTGGATATTAAATTTTATTAATTGTTTTATTTCGTAAAGTCATACATATCCAAATTTTTTGGTTTATCAAAATGAATAACAAATCATACTGAATCTAACAGATATTTTGTCTAATCTCAGTTTAAATGACATGTTTTCGTAAAGTTCTGTGAATAATAATTGTTTGAGTTTATATTATTAAAAAGAAAGCATATTTTGTATTCAATTAGGATTTACTTAATTTTCTACTATTTTGTTTTTGGATAACTGCTATATCTCTTGTCAAACAAATATTTTAATTTAATTTATCTATTTTAATTATTTTTGAAAATATTTAAATTTTATCTTTAAAATTAATTTTAAAAAATGTAAATTTTAATTCAGTTAATTTAGATTTTCTTAAATATAGGTTAAATTAATTATTAAAACTAAAAAAACAGTTGTTATTATCTTTATAAAAATAGGAAATAGAATATTAATTTATATTATATTTAAATATTTAAATTTAAATAATAATTTCATAATAATAAAGATGATAAATGATATATTATTATATATTTTTTATAATTAACTTTATTTTTAAAAATTCGAAAAAAATCAAATAAAATTTAATTAGTTTAGATTAAATATATAGATTAGTTTACATATTTAAATATTTAAAATTAAAATTGTTTATATTATATGATAATATGAACGGACGAGATAGAATTATATTTTTATATTCATAGTCATTTTCAGATTAATGGAATGGACGGATTAAAATTATTATTTTATATTTTTGGTAAAATTACTAAAAATAAATAAATTTTAAAAAGTAAATTTATCTAAATATAAAAATAATTTGTGTCATAGAAAATATTATATTTATAAAAAAAATAACACAAATTACATTATAAAACTATATTAAAGACGTAAATTTTCCGTGTGGACGCACATGTTAGAATCTAGTAGGTTAATTATAATCCATGATCTATTTCTATTGATTCTATTCATTAGCAAATATAATATATACATAAATACACAAAGTAGTCGTTAGAGGCTAATTAAGAATTTCCTAAAATATAAACTGATATATCAGATTTTCTAATCTAATACTACTTGATTTAAGAAAGAACTAGATTTTAACTCCGTGCGTCCGCACGAGAATGTTTTATTTTTTATTTCTAATATAAGTTGCATTTATCTTTTTTGTTTAGATATAATTTGTTTTTGTTATTTATTTTTTTAAATCAAAAAATTATTATCATATTTTAATTTTAAACAGTAAGATTTGTATATTAGTAGAATCAGAGTATGCGTTAATTAAATATACATTGATTTAATTTTAATTATAAACTTTGTTATTATGTGAATTTAGATTTACACATAAAAAATCTATATATCTATGAATTTGCTAATCTATCCGTTTAGTTGTCTTAAATCATTTTTAATATCTTACATATTTTGACAAACTAACCCGTATAAGACTATAATTATAATTGTATAATCCTATAAATATTTACTAATATGGAATATTTGGACCAATTGATTATGAAAAAATATAATAAAATATTTATTTACTATTTGTGCTATTAAAAATGTATATATATATATATACTGGTTAATCTGTTAGTTTAATTGTCTCAAATCATCTTAATATCTTACATGTTTAATAAATTAACTCATGAAACTCTAATCAACTCGATCATATTATTGTATAATATAAATATTTATTAATCTCAAATATTTGATATTTTAGACCGATTGGTTACGATAAAATACGATAAAATATTTATTTACTATGTATTTTTATAAAAAAATTATTTAAATTTAAAATTTTAAATTAAATCTCTCCTGTATTTAAGAAATTTTAAAGTATTAAAATTATTATCTAAATTTTTGTAATAAAATTTAATTATATTTTTTTTTGATTTTTTTGAATTTAAATTAAATTGAATGCAAATTTTTGTAACTAAATTTAATTAAATTTCTAATAATTTGAAATTTAAATTAAAAATGACTTAGATTTTAGGAAATCTAAAAATATCTAAATTAATAATTAATTTTTGAAAATTAAATATAAAAATAAAAAATAAAATATTATAAAAAAAAACTTTATGAATGTTTGGATGGAAGCACTAAATGTGCTTCTATTTTAATAGAATAGATACAACTAAACCAAAGTAACCAAACCGCAAATTATGCAAAAGACAAACGCGATTGTTTTGTTGCAATGGCTCGAAGGACCGATGTAACTCGTAGTGACGATATTTCCACTGAACCTTTTAAACGACATCGTAGGAGACGCATGTCATTTCTTGTATAACTGACTATGACACATCACTTCAGGCGAAGTCTCTGGCACCGGCAGAGAGTTTACATATCTTAGGAATCAATCATGGTGCTTTTTCTTTCAATAATCAACGTTTATTATTCTGTTTTTAACGAAATACTACTTTTTACAATTATGTATAATATACACATAAACGATCATCCATTATATAAGATTAGCATTATAATATGAGCATATATACATATATACATTCCGACATACAAAAACAAAAGAAAGTTTTGACCAGGATAAATAGTTTAGTAGTTTGTAGTATTAGTATTTTTGCTATATTATCATCGAAATTCAAAATCGTAATGCATGTTGTTATTGACAAAATTTTATATCATTTTATTGCATTTTTACAAAAAACCCTTTTCACTCATATAGAAATATATATTATTTTATAAGCATATATATTAATATATATATATATATATCAGAAAATATAAACGATAAAAGAGCTTATACAATGTGTGAAAAGTTTAATTTCGGGATTTACTATATACATATTTATGTGCTCTTATAGGAGCATAATTACATCAACTATCCAATCATTTTTTGGCACCTCTCATAAGTGATTTTATATCTATAAATTGTTTAAAATTTTTGATCCATTTGTGATATAATTTAAAAATAAAAAAAAGTTTGTCAAAATCTAAAACGAGCATATCTGCAAATCTAGTGAATTCTCATTGTCGTATTCATACTAATATCTATCAATAATTAAGCGACTAAAACGGTGAAAAATAAAGTAACATAAATAAATTAAAAATTCGTCCAACGAAACAATGATTAAACCCCTTTATCATAGACAGTATGGAATCCACTCCTCGCACCACCAAACGATCTCTTCTATTTATCTTTTGCGTAACCTTAAATAAATAAAAAATAACAAAAACATTGTTGCCAAATCAATAATATTTTTCTGAAAATATTTAAGAAAGTTAAAGTATTCTGTAGTTAGACTTCTACTTTTTAGAGACAGTTCGAATCGTATATACACGTGTTCCCTGAAATATAAAAAAGGATAATTTTAGATTATTGTCTGTTTGCGAAATCATATCCTTTCTTTAAATGGTTTGAAAGAGATTTTAGGAAAATATAAGTTGGAATGATAAACCAAGTTATTATGTGAATGAAAAGGAAATTAATTGCGTCACGGAGGAGCACTAAACAAGAAAGCATTTGGTGGTCAATGTGTCAAAAGCCCACTTCTTATTAAACAAAATAAATAGGAAAATAATAACAACAAAATACACTCTCATTAATAAATAAAAATAAAATAAAGTGTACTGCATTATTGTTAAGCGAGAGATCCACTTGAACTTAACACTTCCCCTCTCTCTCTGTCTTCTTTCTGCCTCTTTATAATATTTTAATTTTATTTCTTCTTTGTAGTTGTAAGTTGTAACATATAAGTTATAGAAAGAAGAGTGTAGCTATTAGCTAACTCTAAAAATGAGTAAACATATGATATTTTTTCACTCTGTTCAAACATGAAAAATCTTTTGGTTTTATGGAAAAAATAAGTTATGTAATATACTTAATTACATAAATCAATGGTTAGTTATGTAATATACAAATAAGAACTTTTTTTTCTTTTATACCATTCAATTTCAGCACGAAATTGAGGATCCTAGTTCGCAAGAGACGGATATATGGTCGTATACTTATAGTTTAACAAACAAAATCATATCTTTGGGTTGGTATTTTTGTCTTAAATGGATAAGGGAATCTCTTTTTTGTCTGTTTTATTTTGAAATTTTTTTAACGTACGAATTACATGCGGGTAGACGAACAATAATAAGCAATTTGCGTCTAGAGATTTGATATTCAATCTAATAGGATTAGGAAAACTAAGCATACTACATACGATAATCCTAATTTCTATAGGGGTTGACTTAGGCATCTAACGGTTGTGTAGAGATATTTTTGATTGTTGTACCTACATATTCGGATTAGGACAAGTAATCAATAGCAAACTCTTATATAATTGCTTAGCACCTGAGTTACGCATCTTGCTTTTGTGTCTATATGCTTAATGTTATGCCTATTAACCTCGAAGAAATATATAGGAGATATTTGTGACATAAATGCTTGCAAATTAACATAATATCACTGTACAAAATCAATCAAAACTTTGTTCTTCGATTCCGTTAACATGACTATTCGGATTTTGACGACTAATCTTAGTTTATATGCAATCTCTAGTAATTTTTTTTTATAATTTCAGTAACATGCATTACGTGATTAAGTTCAGATTATAATACAGTAAAGATGATACCAAGTACCAACAAATCACTAAGTTATATTTCTTCTTTACAACTTCTTAATTCTTAACATAGTACAAATCAATAAAAACTTTCTTCTTCGATTCCATTGATTCCGTTAACAGGACTATTAGGATTATGACGCCTAATTTTAGTTTAAAAGCAAACTCTAGTAATTTCAGCAAAATGCATTATGTACATTTAAGTTCATATAGTAACACATTAACGATACTACAAAACAAACCACTAAGTTATATGTCTTCTTCACAACTTCTAGTTGTTTTTGAACTTCACTTATGGGCATCCTATCTTTTAATTACATACACTTATAGTTATTGTTCCTATCATTAAAAAGAAAAGAAAAAGATATAGTGGATATTTCTGACCTAAACCCTTGCAACTTTTCACAATTACCTGTTATTATTAAAAATCATTGGTTGTTTGTTTTGTCAAAAATAATTTTCAAAACAAACTCTACAAAGTATACTACCACTCTTCAATTTTAGCTTTTATCATTTTTTTTTTTTGGTAAAAATAAAATTACATTGTTGATTGATATGATTTAAGTTAGAACTCTAGTGTTAGAAACATCTTAATTCCGTAATGAATGCCCTTGAAAGAATGAGAGATGTCAAGTTGTTTTTGAAAGAATCAGAAATTAATAGATAGAAATGTCGAGAGAATTACAAAATATATTTTTGTACTATATATCGTAAAAAAAAAAGGTGATATATGTGTATGCACACACAATCATCCTACCACCTACTACTTGATATTATACATGGAGAAAACTATGTGATATATCAACTTTAATATAATGCAAACACGTGTTACGCATTAAAAAGAATAAAAGAAAATTACTCCATGCATGTATATACACTGTTTTTTTCTGATATATTTCTTAACTCCGAAGTCGTCTAAAGAAAAACAAAAAGTTAGAAAGAATTCCAAAATGAATTCTTATAAACGATATGCTGACATGCATATGTAAAAGTAAAATATGTAAGACACATAATTTTGATTCTTCTGTTACTTATTCATATCTCTAAACAATAGTGCATTAAAATATTCCAAAAGATACGTAGACGTATTATTGAGTGAGCAAAATAATGAGTGTATCTTTTTTAGTCTAACTTTTGCTCGACTATAAAAAGGGAGTCATTCCCCATTAGGTTTTGCCTGCCTCAAACAAATAGAGCTTATCTCATCACTCACCTAGCAACTCTCATCAATATAAAGAGAGAGGAGGAGAGATCCTCTATATAGCTAGTATTTATATAACTAGAAATATACTCTCCATATATTGATTAGTGAAAGAGTAATTAACAAATAAAGATGAAAGGTGGAGGAAGCAAATGTGGGAGCATGGAGAAATTGAAGCCAATATTGGCAATAATATCATTGCAATTTGGGTATGCAGGCATGTACATCATCACCATGGTCTCTTTCAAGCATGGCATGGACCATTGGGTACTTGCCACATACCGTCATATCGTTGCCACGCTTGTCATGGCTCCCTTTGCTCTAGTTTTCGAGAGGTATATACATACCAGTACACACACATATATATACACGTATATATAGGTAAGTACGGATCGAATATATATGCATAGATGAATAATTATTTACTGATTGTGTGTTTGCAGGAAAATTAGGCCTAAGATGACATTACCGATGTTCTATAGGCTTCTTGCTCTTGGAATACTAGAGTAAGTCTCTTTCATCAAGAAACTTCGTTTTTGCTTTACAATTAGAAAGTTTGGTTCATAAAACTTTATTTTTTTAGGGAATGTGATATTTAACATAAGTGATAGATATATACATATACATAAGCAGCATTTAGTGAACCATGATTCACATCTTATCAAATAATATACATACTCTGATGATATGTTTTCGGATTAGTAAGGCTTTGCTAGAATTTTTTAATTATAAATACGGTTTAAAAATTCAAAAGATACTAATTAACAGATTTATTGTTTTGCTGCAAATTCATGAAGCTAGTTTGGGTACGTTACTTTCTTTTCATTTTTTTAGCCGCGAGTTCGGATACGTTACATAGTGAGATTAAATATTCACATATATTTTTATAGTTTTTTTTTTTAAATGACCAGCAAATAAAGTATCATTTAGTTAAGCTTTTAAGCAAACAGAAAAAAAGTAAAGTATCATTTTATTTAGAATTAAAACGTATTATTATTTTACATTAATTGCTACACAGAAATAACACCGTTTCAAAATTTAGAAAGGAAGTTTTAGTGATGTCAAAAAAGGGAATTTTAGTTTTCTTCTTTTTTATATGTAAAATTCTAGTTTATATATTGTAGAAAGGAAAAAACACGAAAAAAACATGAAATTGTTACATCGTGAATATTGGTAAATGAGATCATCACCCACAGGCCAAAACAAACATCTTTAATGTGAAAAACTGATTTTGTGCTATCCTACGTAAACGTTTTCCTTTTGGATTTTTGAAAAAAGCAATCTACTTAATTATGCAAACAAAAAGATGATGTGAAAAGGCTATATAATTAAAATAATAATAAAATAAATGTTTATTTATATGATTCTCAGGCCTCTTATGGACCAGAACTTCTACTACATAGGATTGAAATCCACGTCAGCATCGTACACTTCTGCCTTTACCAATGCACTTCCCGCCGTCACCTTCATTCTCGCCCTCATTTTCAGGTACTCAATAAATTTTCTCCTAATTAGTTACAATTATAAAGTTAAGAAACAATACTCATAAATATTCATGGCTTTTGGGCGCCTAAACCATTTAATTATTGTTCTAATTTACACCAATTTTCAACATTTTAATCAGGCTTGAGTCAGTGAACTTTAAAAAGATACACAGTATTGCAAAAGTGGTAGGAACGGTAATAACGTTAGGAGGAGCAATGGTGATGACTTTATACAAAGGTCCAGCCATCGAGATCGTAAAAGCCGCTCATTCTTCCTTCCATGGTGGCTCCAACACGGCCACTGGTCAACACTGGGTCACCGGAACCTTAGCCATCATGGGCAGTATCTCCACGTGGGCTGCTTTCTTCATTTTACAAGTAACTAAAACAATTTTTTTTTTTTTTGGTTAACAAACATGCATTATACAAGTTTATTAATTCTTATAAAATGTTATTTTTGTAGTCGTTCACGTTGAAAATTTACCCAGCTGAGCTATCCCTCGTGACGTTGATATGTGGGATTGGATCGATCCTAAATTTTGGCGTTTCGATGATATTTGTTCGAGATTTGAGTGCCTGGAAAATTGGCATGGATTCTGGGACACTTGCTGCAGTTTATTCCGTAAGTTAAATCATTCATTAATCACTTTTAAAAAATAGTAACATTGATTATTAATACGTATAAATTTAAAAACCTTAAAATTGTTACTATGTGGGATATTTTCAGGGAGTGGTTTGTTCGGGCATAGCGTATTACATACAAAGCATCGTGATTAAGCAACGTGGCCCTGTGTTTACGACGTCGTTTAGTCCAATGTGTATGGTCATTACTTCATTCCTCGGTGCCCTTGTTTTGGCTGAGAAAATCCATCTTGGAAGGTAATTAAAATTTCTTTCTTTTAAAGTTTAAGAAGATAATTAACAAGTCATTAACGTTTCGGAGGGGTATTGTTGTAAATATGCAGTATAATCGGGGCGATTTTCATCGTCATTGGACTATATAGCGTTGTATGGGGGAAAAGTAAAGACTTAGTGAATCCTCTTGATGAGAAAATTGTCGTAGCTCAAGAACTTCCGATCACTAACGTAGTCAAACAAACAAATGGTACTGATGTCTCTGGACTACCAATGAACGGTCGTGATGCCTCGGGAGCACCGAATAACAGTGTTGTTACCAGTACCTGAATCCAACCCCTAAGAGAAAAAGAAAGATACAAAGACCAAAAATGTCATCTCCCTTGGGGTTGAAATTTTGATATCTTTCTTGTTGTTTTTTGTGTTTTTTTTTTTTACATTTTCAACATCGCTCCACTCTTAACTTTAGTATCTTTACATAACTATGTTTTCTGCTTTTCTATTTTCATGTATTTTGAAATTCCAAATCGAATGATGAATCATTTGGTAAACTATACACCTACTTAAACAAAAGTCAAAATCCTATAAAATCCAAAATTTAGGGTCTAAATTTGGATATTATACTAAATCAAGGGGTTTTTTGTAACTTGTTAAAATTAGAAGCAATTAAACAAACTAAAAGTCAAATCCTATAAAATCCAAGAATCTAGTGTCGAAATTTGGATATTAGACAAAATAAAGGAGATTGTTTTGTAACTTTGCTAAAATAGAAGCACGAATTTGCGATTAAAACAAACAAAGGAAGGTATTTGCAAATGTCAAACCCTCCAAATCCAAGTTTATGGTCGAAATTTGGATATAGCACTAAATAGAGGGGTTTATAGTGTAACTTGCTAAAATAATTTCATGTGGGAAACATGTGCGGAATAATGGCTGAGAAGCCACAAATGAAAAAAAATTAATCTATCCTGCCATAAACTAATCTGAGTGCCATAAAGGATGTGATTTTCCGAAAATGCCCTTAATGAAAACTAAATATGGCATTGCTGATTTTGTCTTTGTTTTCTTTTATTTAAAAAATCGAAAAGTTAAGAAATGAAAATTGGAAAATTGTAAAACCAAAACCGAATCTGGTTTCTTCCCATAACCCGAAATTCTGGGTTAACATATTGAACCGAAATCCGAAATCGAAAATTCTTCCCAGAAATCGTTTGATCGAATCTTCGATCCGTTTTCGTTTTTTATCGCTCGGCGCGGTGCGCCGGCCTTCTCTGAACCCGTGGTGTTCGGCAAATCTCGGTGCAGAGCCGTCGTTTGGTAATAAGGTAACTTCTTCTACAGTTTGGGGATTAGGGTTTAGTAATCGATTTGTCAATTCCGGTCGTTTTAGGTTGCACATTGGATAGTAGAGTGGCGTATATATGTCGATTTAGTCTTCTGAGTGTTAAAATTTAACTTGTTGCCGTTGAATCGAGCTGAATCGGAGGTTTGTAAAGTGAATCAGTGAGATATGGGACAACTGCTACAATTAGGTTAACTGAATGGAAAGGGACAACTGGTACAATTGGGTTAACTGAATGGAAAAGGACAACTGGTACAATTGGGATAACTGAATGTAATGGGAAAACCGGTACAATTCGGGTAAGTAAATGGAATGGGACAACTGGTACAACTCGGTTTACTGAATGGAATGGGACAACTGGTACAATTGGGATAACTGAGTTGAATTGGTTAACTTTTCAGGAATGGGACAATAGGGATAATTGGGACAATTGGGACCCGGAATGTATTGGGACAACTGGTACAATTGGGATAACTGATTGAGATAAGTGGGACAACTGGGACAATTGGAACAACTATGGGAAAAAAGGAAACATTGTTATTCGTTAATGACTTAGTTTTTTTGGTTTTGTGAACAGAAGAGGATGAGCGGCCACACAAACATACATTTTGAGTATGGAGGATGTTATTATAAGGAAGGAGAGGAGTTTAAATGGATATCAAGAAGCTCCATCTATGATATATCATTTAAAACCTCTTTGGATGAGGTAACATATTCGATGGTGGTAGATAGTATATGCAAGAAGATTGGGGTAAACGATAGTGAGAAGAAGCTCAAGTTAAGCTACATTCCGTTGGTAGCTAAGCCACTCAATGAGTCATGCATTGTTGATGATGGTGATGTGTATGTCTATCTAACAACTGTGGATAAAGAGGGACTTAGATCTCTGTTGCATGTGGAGATAATGGAAGATTTGGAAAGAGATAAGATTCAAGAGCTAGAAACAGGCGATATTATGCTTGAAATCGTAGAAGCAGCGAAAGAACAGGACGAACTTGCTATTGTGGCTGTACCTGAGACTGAGACACAGATAGTGATTGATGATACTGTTTCACAACCGGATGATCAGGGTTTAGAAGAGCCTGCAGAGTATGGTATGGATGAGCATGATCACGTTGAGCCTGCTGGGGCTTCAGAACCGACTCAGTTTGTTATTGAATGGGAAGATGGTGCTGGTTTTGAGAAAAATCAAGAATTTCGATTGAAAGAGGCGTTGCGAGTATTGGTTGACAGAGCTTCGTATAAGGGATGTTTTGAGGTTAAAACAGTGAAGTCTGATCCTGGCCGACTCATTCTTAGATGCCGTCAAGCTGAACATGGTTGTTCATGGTATATACATGCTGTAAGAATGAAGGATTCAACTTACTTCAGCCTTAGAGTATACAGGAAAATGCATAGTTGCTCTCGGGTCCTTACCAGCACAATTGAGAACAAAAGAAAAGGTACTCCACAAGTTGTAGCAGATGTTTTGCGTGCATCGTATCCAGGTGTAGTGGACACACCGGCTCCTAGAAGTATTGTGAAGGTTGTTCAAAATGAAGCTCATGTGAATGTGTCCTACTCTACTGCGTTGAGAGGAAAAAAACTGGCGATTAGTCAAGTGAGGGGTAGTCCGGAAGAAAGCTTTCAAAGATTGCATTCTTATCTGTATGTGTTGAAGCTGGTGAACCCCGGAACAGTGACGAGCGTGAAAGTGGATGCTAATAATAAGTTCAAGTATCTTTTTGTTGCTTTGGGTGCCAGCATTGAAGGCTTTAGTTCAATGAGGAAAGTCATAGTGGTGGATGCGACTTTTCTTAAAAATGTTTATGGTGGTATGCTAGTATTTGCCACGGCTCAGGATCCTAATCATCACCATTACCCTATTGCAATGGGTGTAATCGATAGTGAAAAAGACTCTAGTTGGAGGTGGTTTTTAGAAATGCTGAAAACTGTTATACCAGATAATCCTGAGATCGTTTTTATGAGTGACAGACACACAAGCATAGCGAAGGCAGTGCAGGAGGTATACCCTCTGTCTCAGCATGGATTTTGTGTGTGGCACTTGTCTCGTAATGTGAGGGGTAAAGCAGCCAATGGTTGGAAGGATTTGTGTTCTAAAAAATTCATTGAGTGCGCTCATAAGTACACCGAAAGTGAGTTTCTAATTGCATACACCGAATTTGGTAGAATGTTTCCCAAAGCTGCGGAGTACTTAGAGAATGGTCTTCCTCTTGATAAATGGGCACGGTGGAATTTTAAAAGGGACAAGTATAACTTGGACACAAGCAATGCCTGTGAATCAATGAACAACATCTTCAAGAAGGCGAGAAAGTATGCACTATTGCCATTGATTGATGCGTATGTTGAGAAAGTGTCTGAATGGTTCAACAGGCATAGGAATAACATAGCTGGTGCATCATATTCGAAGAAACTGGTGCCGTATGTGGAAAACGAGTTGCATAAACAATGTGCAATTGCGACCAAATTAGATGTGACTGAGCTAAATCTACCTGGGCTTGAATACTGTGTTGTTGGAGTTGATGGGAAGAGCTATCTGGTTAATTTGGAAACAAAAAGTTGTGGTTGTCGCATGTTTGATATTGATAAGATTCCATGTGTTCATGCAATAGCCGCAACCATTGCAATGATGCGGACGTCCTCAAGAAGAAGAGACTTACACATTTTCGATTTATGCTCGAGATACTACTTGATTGATACTTGGGCGATGGCTTACCACAGAACCATCTATATGGTGCCGCATCATTCTACTTGGATTATTCCGGAGGAGGTAGCTAATTTAGTTGTTTACCCACCAGACTATACCAAAAAAGCAGGAAGAAAGAGGGAGAAGCGGTTTCCTTCCACCGGAGAAGCTCGCAAGAGTCAGAAGGCCAACCCAAACACAAACATTGGCCGTTGGTTTCAACCACTAAACCCAAGGGGCGGTCAGAGCGGTCAGAGCGGTCAGAGCGGTCAGGGCGGTCAGAGCGGTCAGGGCGGTGAGAGCTAAACAGGGCAACTAGGTGCAATTAGGTGCAACTACGTCCAAACCCAGGCAAACTACAAACAAGTAGGACAACTAGGGCAACTAGGACAATTATGTGCAACTATGACAGGGTTTAGGCAAAATAGAATAAAGTGGACAATTGGTACAATTGGGACAACTGTGAGAAACAAGGACAACTATGACAAGTCGGACAACTAGAACAACTAGGACGACTATGACAATTTGGACAACTAGAACAACTAGGACAACTATGACAATTTGGACAACTAGAACAACTAGGACAACTATGACAATGTTGGACAACTAGAACAACTAGGACAACTATGACAAATTGGACAAACTAATTTCTTTAAATTCGTAAACACTAAACAAATCCAAATGACAAACCATTAACTACTGGGTACTCAACGACTACCACTAAACACTTTAAAAAAACCCATTATTTTCTGAAAATAAGATATACCATTTGTGTTTCTAATGAAATAACCCTTATGGTATAAGGCATTTTTTGACAATGGTTTCCATCTTATAAGAGGCTACACGTAAAAATATGGGAAATACAAAAGTAAGGGCGCGACACCCTTGGGGCATGTATAAAATGTTCAAGGGTTAAGGGGAATACTAAAAAAAGAATGTTCTTGTTAAAGGACAACTGAAAAAACTTAAAAATCGTCCAAAGGACAACTTTGACAATTTTGGGACAACCGGACAACTAGGTACAACTATGATGTCAACATAAATTTTGGGACACGGGCATGTATAAAATGCACGTGTTTAGAATGGCGGCTGAGGATAAAATTATAAGTTTTTCCGCTGTACTTGTCTCTTTTTGGTTGTCGTTTAGCGTTTTCTCTTTCATAGAAAAGGGTCAAAGGGTTTCTTCTCATCTTATTATCTTTCCCAATTTTTCCCCAAATAGGTTTTCTAGGGTTTCCGCCGCATAATGGATAAATATCAGATAGCCCTTGCGAAATTGGCTGAAAAGAAGAATAATGGCTCTTCTTCTGTCTTGCCTAAGAAGGATTACGGGATGACCACTAGATGGGGACCCGAAGTCAATGGAGTCAGGACCATTCTTCCATGCCCTGTACAAAAGGGAATTCCAAAGGTTTGTTATTGCGGCATAGCTCCAATTGGGTGTTTAACTGACAACTCCGCGCTTGACAGGGGCCGAAAATATTATGGTTGCTTCTACGGCTGCTGTGGCCCCAAAAATTTCCCTGAAGTAAGTCAATTGGGTTTTCAATTTTGATTTATAATTTGAGTCTCAGGGTTTATTTCTGAGTTTGGGGATTTCAGGTTCCCAGTTGTGGCTTCAAGAAATGGTGGGATCTCGCTATAATCGAAGAGACTGAAATGTTGAATGATACTCAAGAAGCCATGCGGGCTTTGTTTGACACTGTTTTCTCGAAGTTAAACCAGTTGGAGTCAAAGGTGGCATCCCTTGAAGCAGCTATAAAAAAGCGTTAAGGATGAAGAAGATGACCTTTTCAGTTTGACCTTTTTTCCCCTTGTTATGTTGCTACTATGCTTTGATTTATTTTGAACTATTTCTCCTAAATAAAACTACGCAGTTGTACCAGTTGTCCTAATATTTCGCATATAGTTGTACGAGTTGTCCTTAAGAAAACAAGCAAATTGAACCAGTTGTCCTAATATATCGCATATAGTTGTACGAGTTGTCCTAAATAAAACAAGGAAATTATACCAGTTGTCCTAAATAAAACAAGGAAACACATAATCTTAAACATAAAACATCCTACTTCTTGGCTTTCTTGGCTTTTCTCGCAGAAGTATAAGGCGACTTCTTGTACTGTGAAATCTTCCTGGCCCTCTTAGTTCCACCTCGACCTCTAACGGCCTTTGAGGAGGATGCTTCTGCTGGTGCTGCGCTTACATTGGCCGATGCAGGTGGTGGTGCAGTTGATGGCCGAACATCCCAATACATGAAATCAGCTTCCTCCGATGTGTCAACCAGTTTTACCTTGTAACGGTTGTTCGCCACAATTGCCATCACTATCCCTTGATGCCAGACATCACGCTGCAACACCTCCACACGATCCAACAAAGCATACGACGGGTTTAGGGTAGGACGTGATGCACCTCGTCGTCCGGTGGCAACTGGTGAGGACGCGGCTGGTGGTTGACCGGTGGCAACTGGTGAGGACGCGGCTGGTGGTTGACCGGTGCCAACTGGTGAGGACACGGCTGGTGGTTGACCGGTGCCAACTGGTGAGGACACGGCTGGTGGTTGACCGGTGCCAACTGGTGAAGAGGCGGGTGGTGCAGGGGATTGGTGAAGGACTAACTGCTCAAGCGTCGCCACTCTTTTTTCCAACAGACCAATGGTAGCCCTCAGCTCCAACAATGATGTCGACTCAGGTGCTGGTGCTTGAGGAATCTCGACTCTGCTCCCTACACCCCGATGTTGAATCTCTAACTCATACAAAGATCTCCAGAAGATCTTCTTCTTCTTCACCGTGAGATGATGCATCCAATCCTCAACACCTACATCAATGAGTCCTATCCCATCATCATATCCAGGATCTAATATCCGAGACAATAGTTTTTCTTCACCCGAGTCTGCAGGCTTCAAGATGCTATGGATGTCCTGGCAACAAAACAAAAGAAACAAATTAGTGACAAACCAAAATAAAAGAAACATAGTTGCACCAGTTGTCCTAATTGTCCCACGACCAATAATCTGTAATATTGCATAGTTGTACCAGTTGTCCTAATTGTCCCACGACCAATTAAAGAAACATAGTTGTACCAGTTGTCCTAATTGTCCCACGACCAATTATATTACATAGTTGTACCAGTTGTCCTTATTGTCCCACGACCAATAATTTTAATATTACTATGTTGTACCACTTGTCCTAATACCACTACCAACAAGTCAAACATAGTTGTACACTATTGTCCAATAACCAAACCAATCAAATACTAACCTTTACACTTGTTCCAATTGCTGAGTTTATATCATCCAATGGAATGCCTTTCATGCATACATCGGCGAACTTGTGCTTGCACATCCTCGGACAGTCTTTCTCTGCAGGTACGGCTTCTCGAAATTTTCGCCCAAGGCTAGGAATACACTCAAAAGCAAGTATCTAGACACAAAGTCAAAAAATTAAACCACTAATAAATGTAAATAATTTAGATTCTATAAACTACTGAATGAGAATTACCTGTAGAGGAATAATGAAACCAGACAAGGGACATTCTGCTTTTTTGCCTTTCATGGTGCCATCAAACTTTGCCATCACACGCCGAATCTCTTTCATCATGTCATCGAATGTGTAACGCCTCCAAGGGAATGATTTACACACATTCAAATCACTGACAACTCTGAGCAAGAACGGATCAATATTACCATCAGTCTTGTATTTCGCCTTCACTACCTTGCATAAAAACCAGAGGAGGGCCATTTTCTTCCTGTCCACAGAAGGATCCTTCATTTCATCTAATTTTTCTTCCACCTCCCCAATCTTGATTTTATCATCCCTACCAAAGTGCTTCTTAACAAACTTTGTGTTCCCCAAATTGTTGTAGTCAGCCGGATAATCACGACAGTCAAGTCCACTCAAAAGCGCATGCTCTCCCAGAGAATACCTTATCGGAACTCCGTTAACAACAAACCAGCACTCACTAAGCCTATCAGTATGAGCAGTGTGAAGGAGAAGCATCCACAACCCTTGATTCATGTGGTTGGGCTCCTTGAACATGTGAAAAATGTGCTTAAATTGACGATGCGCTCTGAACCATGCTTTCTCCTCATCAAGTTTTTCAATCTTGTCCACAACAGCTCTAACTGAGCACCTTGTCAATATCCTACAACCCTGGCTGTACTCGGTTGGACCGAAGTAAAGCTTCTCAGGCACCATCGGTTGCCTGCCATCATCGGCATCCTGAAATAAAAACAAGAAACACAATCATGAAATTTAGTTGTCCCAGTTATCCCAGTTGTCCAAAATGCCAAACGTAATTTTGTGCAAATAGTTGTCCTAGTTGTCCCAGTTGTCCGAATGCCAAACGTAATTTCGTGCAAATAGTTAGTTGTCCTAGTTGTCCTAGTTGTCCAAATGACAAACGTTATTTCATCAGTCACAGTTATTCCAGTTGTCCCAGTTGTCCAAATGCCAAACGTAATTTCTAATCACACATAGTTATCCTAGTTGTCCTAGTTGTCCAAATACCCAACATAATTTCATTCAAATAGTTATCCTAGTTGTCCTAGTTGTCCAATGACCAAACATAATTTCGTTTAGAGTATACTTACCTCTAAATCTTCGTCTGCCTCTTCGCCATCCTCTTCTTCCGCTGAATTTTCTTCCTCTTCATTTCCTTCCTCTTCATGTCCTTCCTCTCCTTCTCCCTCGTCGTCTTTCTCGGGTGTCCCCCCTCTGTCTTCGTCTGCTTCTTTCTCGGACTCCTCTTCTCCACTATCTTTCTTGGATTGCTCATCCTCGACTTCCTTTTCCCCTGTTTCTTTCTCGGATTCCTCTTCCTCGGCTTCTTTCTCTGATTCCTCTTCCTCGGCTTCTTTCTCTGATTTCTCTTCCTCGCCTTCTCTTCCTGAAGCCTCATCCTCAGATACATCTCTCTCGCCTTCTTTCTGGGATTCTACCACACCCTCTTCCTCAGCTACTGTATCCGCTAAACCCACTTTTTCAGGTTCCTCGCGAGATTCCAACCGCTCCTCTGGTTGATCCGTCGCACTTTCTTCCATGGGTGTTGGTGCGGTTTCTGGGGCTTCTTTGGTGGTTTCCGTACCGGCTGGTTCTGATTCCGTCAATGATTCTTCTTCTCCCCGAGTTTCTTCATGGGTTGTTTCTTCATCATTCGCCGGAGGGTTTGGTGTTATTCCGGGTTCTTTATCTTCCATATCTGCTTCTTCGCTGTGCTTGGGTACAGATTCGTTCGAATCATAGACCACACCCTTAAGTCGAATTTTAGCCATCGAGTTACGCTGGATTTAGGGTTTGTCTTGATGGAGTTAGAAGGCTCAAATTATGTAATATATAGTACGGGAATTGAAGAAAGGGTTGTTGAAGAAGGAGCAGTTACAAAATCGAGCAAGTGTCGTTTGAAGGGGGAAGTTACAGAATTTTCGGAAGAGAGAAGGAAGTGGGGAAGAATCGGGGAAGATGAAGAGAGAAAGGGGGAGGGAGGACAAAATTTGATTTTCGTTTTTAAGGTTATGTTGAGTGGTTTTCAAAATTAAATTCATTCGGTTCGGTTTTCTTTACCCAATTCTCGGTTTACCAATTTCAATTCCCTGATTTTTGATTTCAAATTAAATAATTTTTTTTTTTTATCCGGGTATTCGGATCGGATATAAAACGGATGGGTTTAACCCAGGTATTTTCGTGATTTTTGAGATATATAAAAATAAGGATATAATTAACCAGGTTTCTGTTAATAAATTTAATTCGAAAATAAAATTGTTTATAGGGAGATGGCTTTTTAGCCAACTTTTTCTCCACACACGTGGCTTTTCAGCCTCGCACTCTGTAATTGGTTGGGGCACTTCGTCTTCTCCAATCGGATCTCACTTTCTCTCTCTCTCACCGGTAAAAATGGCGATGTGGGTTTTCGGGTACGGATCTCTAATTTGGAAAACGGGTTTTCCTTTCGACGATCGTCTACCTGGTTATATCAAAAACTATCGCCGTGTATTTCACCAAGGTCTCTCTCTATCTTTCTCTCTCTCTCTCCCTACTCTACAGACGATCTTTTTTGATAATTTAGAATGTTAGGTAGTACTGATCATAGAGGAACTCCAGAATTTCCGGGAAGAACAGTGACATTGGAGCCTGCACATGGAGAAATCTGTGTAAGCCTTTATCTAAACATTTCAAAATCAAAATTCTCTTATTTTCTTAATGTTGCTTACAAAATGAAACACACACAGTGGGGAGTTGCTTACAAGATAACCAAGGAAGAAGACAAAAGAGATGCTTTAACAGTAAGCTGATTATGATTTCTCTTTTTTTTTTAACAATCATTACAAATTCCATCAAAATTGTGTAATCTTTGTGGATTCTTTGTTCAGCATTTGGAAGTGAGGGAGAAGCAATATGATCAGAAAGAGTATCTTGATTTCTTCACAGTGAGTCCATTTCTGCTATGTGCTTCGTCTAACTTCAAAGGTTATTTTCGATGACAGTGCTTTACTTGTTTCAGGACATTAATGATTCAGAACCAGCTGTATCAGGAGTAATGGTGTAAGTAAGATTCGCATAGATTACATATAACGAGTAACAATGTCGATAAGTTTCTTCTTTGTTTGCACACAGATACATAGCTTCTCCTGACAAGAAGAGTAACAACAATTACTTAGGACCAGCTCCTCTTGAAGACATTGCCAAGTATGTATTTTTGTTTTTAGGTTCTTGCTATTAGCATTGGATTTGATGATCTTTCGTTTTTTCTTGGGTTTTGCGCAGACAGATAGTTAAAGCGGAAGGACCTTCAGGACCAAACCGAGACTATCTGTTCCACCTTGAAGACGCTCTCGTTCAACTCGGTAAGGATACTTTTTCCGATCTACGTAGAAATCTTTACGATTTCGGATTTCTAAAGTTACCTGTGTTCTTGCTGTTCAATCAGGATTTAAAGATAAACATGTCACAGAACTTGCTACGCAAGTTAGGCTCGTTCTCTCAGAGACCCAAGACGCCACCAACGATGTCTAGATTCGCAGTTTCTTTATCCGAAAAGAACAAACCTAATTGATAAGAAATGCTGCTTTCGCATCCCAATTCAATGTGTTATATCACTATCAAATCAACTCTTATTCTTTTTTTTTCTTTTTTTTTTTTCATATTTGTCACATCGTGGGATGAGTAATAATAAAAGGTATTCAGTGATTCAGAATACGATTCTTCTAGATGTAGTTGAATCTGTGTATCCCAATAATCACTGTAATTAAAAGCTACTTGGCAATATTATTAGCTGGTTGATATGCTTAAATATTCATTCTTCCTAATCTTTAGTTGTCTTTTCTAACCAACTTGGGTTTCAAAAGTCATAAAAAAAGGAACAAAATGTCACTACTCTCGTACAGCTAATACAGAACTAAGCTAGAATCGATGATGGAATTCTTACGTTAGGACACTGTGACAAGCATAGAGGAAACATGCAAAATCATTCGCTTTCCTCTCCACCATCATCCTCTGCAAACAAAAGCCAACGATCATCAGTTTGTAAACTTGATGGGTCATTTAGAGGAGGGATATAGATTAGATTCTCACCGTTGTTTGATTCTTCTTCGCTTTGGCTTCCTTCCTCAACTTCTTCATTACCTTCCTCCTCTACTTCTTCTTCGTTATCCTCTCCATTCTCAGACTCTTCTGGTTCGTCACTCTCGCTCTCGCTTGTTATTATCGGCTTTGGAGGAGGTGCAAAACTTGTGTAGGATCTTCTTCTTGAACTCGATACAATGTTGCTTGTATCAATACCCTCAAGCTCTTTTGATATATCCTTCCTTTTCTTCACTTCTTTGATATCTGTCAGAATAAAGGCATCTAGTTTGTTCATAATATGTTCACACTTTAATGTTATTATGATCTTCGAGAGTTTAAATCGGAACTGAGATATAAGTTTTGCTCCAATATCAAACAAATCATTCTCAGAGTAGCACTACCTTTCTCTGAGGGATTTGAAGAGAGCCCTTCTTTGGCAAGTATCTGCTCAAGTTCTTCTATTAAAGTTGCCTCGCGTTTCTCTTCAGGAGCTTGCTTGACTTTCCTGTAAATGACAGGAGGAACACTGCCAAGAAACCAATAACAGCAATAATGAAGAACCTGGAATATGAACCAACATAAAGCTTTTTTCAAAGATCTAACAAGTTTGATTAAAACCTCATCCCACAAGACTTGATAACTGATTTGAGATGCTCAACACGCTTTCCATACACAGGGGTTGCAGTCTCCTTTGCCAGCTGTTGAATAATATAAAAGCAGAAACCATATAGGTTAATCGTACATGGTTTTAATGGGATTCAAGTTAAGTATCACAACCAAGATGTTATACCTTTAAAGGTTTTTCAGCCCTCATTACACTATCTCCTGCATCACTGTCGTTCTCTGAATCTATTTCTGAATGTCTTGCTTTCTTTTTTCCAGATACCGGTTTGTCATTTTCACATTTCCGTTTTCCCATCACCTCTGATTTTGATAGTTTTTTTTTCTGCATCGAAGTCTTCTCCACAGCCACTTCCTCGTCGTCCACACTGTCCTCAGCATCCGAGTCAGAATTTTCTTCACTGTCTGCCTTCTGAGATTGTGTGCTCTTGACCTTTTTCTTCAGATTTTTCCCATTAGGCTTAGTCGATGGTTTTGGAGCATCAGGAATTTGTAGTACCTATTTAGCGCATAAAACTATCAAAAGATTGCAACTTAGTCATACTCAAGCGATACATATTCAATTCAATGTACTCACTTCATCCAATTCTTTGTTAATGAACTTCTTGAAGGGGTTAAGAAAATCCTTCTCTAAATCAAGATCTTCCTCCAAAAGTCGACGAAGTGAACCCATTGTGATTTTCCTGAAATAAAAGGCAAGCGATTACAAAACAGAAAACGTTCACATTACTAAATCATGAAAGAGGAAACTTTAAATTGAATTCCTAAACTGCAATCATTAGCTCACTCTGAATTAGCCTTAATATAAGAAGCTCTTTTTCGAAGTGCTCTCCTTATATCACTCATCAGGGCTTCTCTATTCCCCTTATCTTTCGTATCTCCAGCTACAGTTTTCTCATCACCACCAGTTTCTTCCCTTACATCGTTCATTTCCTCGTGCTCTTCAGATGCATTTGCTACTTCTTTGGCTGGAGTCTCACCGTCTTTATTCTCAGTTTCTTGAGAATTTTCTGAAGCGCCATCATTACCAGCCTCTTCTAAGCACTGTCATCAAGAAGGAAACATTTGTGCTCTCACAAGTCAAAATAGTTTACATAACAGAGAATGATATGTAATGATTTTCTCGTCTCATGCTAAAACAAACTGGTACCTGAACCAAATGCTCCTTGACAAAGCTTTTATGAACATCCAAAGCGTATTTCTCCAATCTCATATCTTCCTCCAGTAACCTCCTCACACTCTCGAAAGTGAATGAGCTGCAAAATCAAAACTGCAAATGACTTCTACTATTCAACTATCTTTAGCCTGCTTTTCAAGTATATAGACATGAATCGCAATTCAAAACCCAATTGACGAGAAGAGAGTAAAGCTTTTTCCACAACTTCTTACGAACACAATACCGAGAAATCAAAGTGAAACCCTAATTTTCAACCCAGAGATTTCCATTGCCAATGCCGCGAACATATTGAAACGTACACTCATTCGCACACATACAATTACTAAACAGGGTTTCTAAGAAGATATTGAGAGAAGAAGGTTTTCTAACTCTGCTTTGTTTGTGAGGTATGATACGCGGGATCGCATAGCTGCCAGAATCTGGAGCTCCATATCTGTTGCCTCGGGGTCCTTCGAGTTAATTTTACCGGAATTATGATTCATTTCCTCCGTCTCCGTCGTCTCCATGGCCGTAACCGTCGAGTCGCCGGACATTTCTCGCTGCGAAGTGTAGGAATCAGAAATCTTCTCGTTGATGTAAAAAAAAAAGCTTATAAAACCCTGCGAGTAAAAAAACGGCAAGAGTTTATAGAATAAACGTAATAGACAAGAGTCGTATCGTATTCTTCGCGGTAAGAAAAGAAACGGCAGGAAGTTTATAAAGTGGTAGAAAACTGAAATACGTAATAGATAAGGGTGGTATTTTGCAAATAGCAACCAAACAAAAAAGAAATATTTTATGTGTTTGCTTGTCGTTTCTAAACACGCAAACGACAAGTAGTTTCCCTTAGAGATTCAAAAATCAGAATTTTATCATTATTCAGATTCCGAGAACGAGAAGGAGAAGGAAAGGAGAAGCAGACGACGAAGGGAATCATCAAAACATGACGGGTCACAACGCGATCGAAGTAACGAAGACGGTGCTTGAAGTAGCGGACGTGGCGTGGACCGCCGTGGAAACCTACCACCACCACCACCATCACAGCGACGAGAGTCACGAGTCAACCGATTCGATCACCGATCCACGAGATCGAGAATTAGAAGCTCTTCGAAGAGAGAATCGCCGTCTCAGAACTTTGCTTGAAGCGAATCTTAAGCTCTTTGAAACTCTCGCTGAATCTGCTGCGTTATCGCACGATTGCCCTAGCGACGTAAGCATAAACGAATTTGATTTCTACTTTTTTCGATTTTTTTTTTTGGGGAATTTCTAAATTCGTTGAAATTTCGAAACCAGCTCTATGCAAGGATCATATCGATGGTTACTTCGAGAGATTTCTTGGCTCGATTAGAAAGTCTAAGGCAAGCCTTATCTAATGGAACTCATAATCAATTTCCCTTCAAAGAGCCCTCAGGTATATTCTAATTTCTGCTGATCTTAAGGTTGCTTTGAGATTGAGACTTTAAGTTTTTATCTGTTCTTTGATTACTGATTTTGAAATATTTGTATATACTAGTTGAATCATCCTTCTCATTGGGAATTATTAACACTGAGTAAACTCCAACTTTCTTGGTTTATTTGTGTAGAAGATGATGTGCAGACTGTTGAAGTTCTTATAGAGATTGACCATCAAGAGCCAAGTTGGTGGGTTTTGGTCACAGATGATATGATCCCTAGCAATGTCGAAGAGAAAAGCGCAATCGATAACGACCATTACATTGTTGTGAATGAGGAACATGTGGTGGATGCTGTTGCACACTTTTTAGCAAAATGCATCATGTCAAATCCCAAAGCTAAGGTATACTTGTCTCCTAGTTCTTTCATTGAGCATGTGTTTCTGAGCCTAGTATTCACTTTGTCTACTCACTTTCAAATTGCAGATTCTCAAACCTGAAGAGCTTCAAAAGGGTAAATTTTTACCCAATTCAGTTGATATCTCGTAGAATGTGATATGTAATTTCTTATTCGTAATCTTATGTATGTTGCTTCTCGGGTTTGCTTCGTTTTTTTATAGTTTTGGTCCAAGAAGTTAGTGCTCTGAGCAAGGTAGGGAAGATAGTGGATATATGGCATGCTGGGAAAATGTTCTATACATTCTCCTCCTGGGGACTCGCTTTTGGAGGGTATGTTTGATTTTCTAGTAAGGATCTTGAGATGTTGAAACATGAATATTTCAATTGATATTTGGTGGTTTTTCGTTCTTCTTCAGGTTGTACCAAGCTCGTGGTGCGCTGAAGATAGCTGCTAAGGGTGTTCATGCGACCAGCAAAGTTGTTCTTAGGGCTCTGTGAGGTCTAATTCGATGAAAGCAGAGATGATTCTCCACTATCATAAGGTTTGTGTATGTGTGAGGGAATGACCTTTTTTTTTTAAGTACTAATATTGCTTTGTGTAAATAGTGTAAAAAGCGTTTGATCGAAATTGTATTTTAATTGATTTCAATTCTACATTTGTTATTTAATTGCTTGTGTAAATTAGTGCAAAAAGCGTTTGAACAAAGTTTCTTCTCTAGCACAAAAAAAAAATGATTTTAGGTATCAGACAGATGAAGCATAATAATTTAAACCGACCAAAAACAGACTTCCAAATAACAAAGAAATATATAGCCATGTTAAATTAAACGGATTTAGACTTTTAGATTACGATTAATGAGTCTCATAATACCCTCTACGGAGGAGACGCGGTCATTCGATAACAGACCCATTCTGATCTTGTACTCCGATAACAGAATACCACGATGGCTGATACAGATAAAAGTCTCGCAATCCATTGCACATCATTGACATCGATCCCACTGTTCCTCATTTATTTGCTCTCAAGTCGTAACCATAAATCACTCGGTAATCTGTAAAATTAGTCATTGTCCTTATTACTAAACACTTGTCGTCGTCTGCCTCCATGTTCCAGGACAACGTAATACTTTTGTTTACCGCCTCGTTCCTGATCTGTCCTGTGAAGATCCATTTAGGATTGGTGTGGATATTTTCAAGGGTAAAAACGTAAACCATCTCCATGGTTGTCGATATCAATGTCAGACGGTTATTGCCGACACTGAGCAAGAGTTTTGTGCCTGGTTCCGGGTGGGGTTTGCTCGGAATGATATGCCGTGCTTGTTCGATTCTGGGATTGAAAGCTATGATACTTCCGTCGTTTCTCAACCAGTGAAGTGTGCCATCCAAGTAAACAGGTTTCATTTCCATCATAAGATCGCTTGAAGGGCACATGATTGTGGTTCTTGACAATCTCCAAGAATCGACGGTGTAGATCTCGAATAGATACACATTTTTGTTTCAATTTGAAGTGTGATGTGTAATTATGCGTACGATTTTGAATTCCTGAGTGGTTTGATCGATTTGATCAACTGTGAACCCAATGCATTTTGGTCTTCTCCACTCAGAGTGATTCAGAAATCGAAATCTTTTCGTGAGGGGGTTGGTGACACAGAAACATCCATCAATCAAGAGTAGGAGAAGGCCAGAACAGTAACCAATGATATGGCACGGCCTCTCTAAGACATCGTTGTTTAGGAGTAGCCTAGAATCACCCAAAGGGTGGAAGCATACCAACGTGGAGCCACCTCTGGAGATGTGAAGCAGACTGGACTTGAACCGGGAAAGATATTCAGATTTGAATTTTGGATCGTCGGATATATGAGTTTTCATAAATTTACAGGTGCATTGCATCATCACCAAAGATTTGGGATTTAATCTGAAGAGAATCTCGTTGAGGACAGACAAAGATAAGATATTCATGGTCGGAGATATTAGGATTTTATTTTCTTAGTCTTTTTGTTGTGATTATTTGTTACTTGAGTTGTGTGGTTATTGTATCGTATCTTATTATATAAGATTTAACAAGGTTCACTTGTAATACAATGAATGAAAAATAACTCAATGTGATTGTGACACGTTTCAATGTCTTATTCGATAATAGTACATGTCAAATTATAATTAACAAAGTAAATAAGTTAATACACTATATTAATTAAGGAAATTTCATGCAAAAAGAGAAGAAAGTGATTAAATGTGGATATCATTGAACATTTAAAAGTTAACTAAAACCAGGGGCGGAGCTGATGGTAAATTTTATTGGGGTCATAACAAACAAATTTGATATATATTACCATAATTTAAAATAAATAAGTTTATATATTGCATTACTTAATTGTTGAAGATTAACCAAAATAATTAAAACTAATGGCAGAGTTAACAATAATTTTTACTAGATCATAATAAACAAATTTGATATATATTACCATAATTTAAAAGTTTGAACACAAATTTATTGGAGTCAAACATTAGTTTTAACAAAACATGTCAGTCTATTAAACAGATAGAAAGTTTATATATATATATATATATAATACATATAAACTAAAAAGATCAACTGGTGAGCTTTTGATCTATTAGTATGTCTAAAATTTTTGCAAACATTGGCTATCTTTGTGTTAAAGACTTTTTTTGTTTTTGTTATTTTTTAAGGTGAAGTTTATCAAATAAATATATAAATTAGGCAATCATGCTTGTTTTTTGCACAACATTTTAAAAAAAATAAATTCTTCTATTGAAAAGCATGAGAAAACAAAAGATACAGAGCCAAACTCATAGTTTTGTATTAGTAGCCCAAAAATCCATAGTTACACACATTAAATAGAAATGGATTTAAACCATAGTAATCCTAGTTGAATTTTAACTAGATAGGCCCAGCTAAAATCAAACTAAAACCAAACCAAACTTAAAATTGAACCAGAACTAAAACCAGTTGAAGAGAGAATATCCAACCAACCAACTTCCCAATTTATTGATCGTGGATGCAAGCTGTAGAGAGGAACCTTATATCGATATGAACGACATAGAGAAGCCAAGAGCCGAGACTAAGAAGATGAACTATGGAACCAGAGCTGTGGAGAAGATTTGAAGCAGAGACTGGTCGGTTCTGTCTCAGGCTTGAAGCCATGTTTTTTTTATTAGGCTTTCAACTGTGGAGATGATGCTACCGCTGGATTTAAATTTGTTGTGGTGAAGACTGTGATTTCTTGCAATATATGTTTGGGAAATTAGCGCAAACTGTCTAATAACTTAAAACTTTTAACTATGTCCAACTATAGTTCATTTTGTCATTTTTTTTGGTCAATATCCTCTTCTAGTTAAAAAAAAAAAGGGGAAAAAACACACATAGAGTATAATATATGGTGAGTAAAAAAGACAAAAAAAGAACAATATTGAACAACAACCCACTTGGCTTAACTAATAAACTTGTATTCAAATAACCAAAATTAGTCACATGATACGAATTTGTCTACTTCACTCTTCTTCTTTTGTTGATTTTCTATACGTTCAGGAATTTGGAAGAAGAAAGAACCACCATCTTCAGTTCGTTTCTTCTTCAGTTAAGAATCTTTTTCCAAGTTGTGTTTCCTTTTTCTTTCAACAGGTTCTAAGCATATGATGAGATTTCATCAATCATTTAATGGTATGATTGGAGAGGAGATGCGTTCATCATCATGATCCATCGTCATGACGTCCACCTTCTCATCCAATTCCATCGCAGAGGGCAACAAAGACTGTTTAAACTGATAAAATTCATGACCGAGTGATTTGAAATACGGATCGTCGGATATGTTCGATATGATAGATCTCTCCGTGCATTGCATTATCGTCAGAGATTCGGGATCCAATTTGAAGACAATCTCATCGAGGATATGAAAAGGTAAGCTATCCATGATATCGATGTATAAGGGAACAAAAAAAAGGAAAAATTTAAGATTTTTTGGCTTAATTCGTTGATTTGATTCTTTTTCTGTAGATTATGTTATTATGCATATCATGTATATATACATTATAGACGTAACTTAATCATTCCAATAAGGAACTTGGTTTGCACGTAAAAAAGGAAAAATTATAAATTAAAACAACTGCGTTTTGAGAACGTATTGTTTTGTTTTCACTATCTAGCTGTTGGGGGTACCAAAAATCATATTACGGAATACTGAACATCTGTTGACTTCAGGATTGGTAAGGGCCGGCTTTGGGACAGATCGATAATTGTGGATAATTTAAGGGAAAATTAGGAAAACTTAAGATATATTTAGATAATTTTATTAATTTTGAAAAGATTAAATTCCTAATGGGTAATTTGAGTATCAGTCTCATACCCAATCTGTTACCTCACTCATTTGTCTTTTAACATTTAAGCGGATAAACATTTGAACATGTATATGGGTATGGGTATGGTACCAAAAATCAGGACGGGATGGCAAACATGTCCAAAATTAAATAGACATACCTAAATGAAAATATCAAATTTTAGATAACTTCATTAATTTTGAAAAGGTAGATTCCTCATGGGTAATTTGAGTATCAGTCTCATACCCAACATGTTACCTCACTCGTTTGACTTCTAATATTTAGGCGGATAAACATTTGAATATGTATGTGAGTATGGGACAAAAAATCAGGATTGGATGGCAAACATGTCCCAAAATGGACAGACCTAAATAAAAATATCAAACTTTAGTCTGGAGCTATCCTCATAAGGTATGCATCTTAAATCTCTGTTCTCTCGATCTGGATAGAAAGAAATGATAGAAGACATGGAGAGAAACCTTCAATAATCTACAAGCTGTCTAAGTTGATAGACAAAAATATCTGAAACCAACTCTGCTCAATTTAAAGTGCTGGAGACATGAGATATAAAGATGGTCTGAGAACTTGGTTCTCAACAAGATAAACATAAGCATAGGCTTCAGTTTGAGATAAAAATGTTACAATCAAAGTTGTAAAAACGTTTATTTATTATTTTGAATATAATTTAATATTAGATTCAAAAAAAAAAACTAGAGCTATCGTGAAAAAAAAAAGAATAAGGGGAAAAGAAACTCAGATTGTATGAAGTATAGTGTTCACAATATTAATTTGAACTACGCTTGATTAAGTTAACCAACTAATAAAGTAAACTGCACTTTCAATCAATGTTAACACATAACCCACAGGAACTGGTTTGATTGTTGATAAAGTATTGTAGTTGTCATTCGAGGCAATAGAGAATGATATTGTACATGTCGCAAAGATTCGGTTAACAAATCTGCATGTTGATTCTATTTTCACATGGAGCGTGTTGAAAAAAACTTATCTTGAGCAAATCACAATATGATATGATATAGTTAATTTTAGTATGATTTGTGCACTCATAAAAGACATTGTTGGAATTTTTTTATAGTGCATACCTATGGTCACACAACAAATTTGCTGGGGAGAATCACTTGAATGTGAAGATCACATAATTGTTGATGCAACTAGAAGTTACATGCTACCATATATTTTGTTTCAGTATTACTTCTACTTAACCTCCCTAAGGTAGACACAAAAACCTAAGACAAATCTTGGAGAGTTAGGACATAAATTCCAAGATATTGCATCATCAAAACTATGATGCCATGTTGTGTGATGGTCATATAGAAGTATTTCAATCAAATCCGTGTAAATTTTAAGATCATGTAATATATTTTATAATCTATGATAAGAATGAATATTAGGGTCCATTGGAATAGTAAAGTACTTGCAAGCCTGTAGACTTTTTACCTCCAAAAAATTGAAATTATTTTTTTGACAAATAGAATATCCTATGAACTACAAACTAAAATATCATATATCAATTTCTTGATTTCGGAGTTTTGGACCCAAGTGTGAATATTTTTAAAGCCATACTATATATGTGATTTTACATGATAGTTTTTGATTTTTTAACTTAATATAAAACATTTTGAATTTTTACAATTTTAGATTCAAAATTTCATCCAAAATCTTTTTTTTTTAATTTCATCTACAATTTCCAAAAGAAAATGATACAAAACATTTTAGCACAAAAACATCCTAATGTAAAATATTACATTGACCAACAAACAACATCGACAACATTTACGTAAAATATAAACGCATAAACAAAAAGCAAAACAAAAAAAAAATATACACAAATTATATTCAGAATATATAAAAATAAAACAAAAATACATAAATAAAGCATGAGTGACAATGATGAGTTAAATTCCTAGCATCACGGGTTTCAGAAAAGCTGACACATAAGAGTAACAACACCATTATATGACCCTTAATTCGTTTCTATTCTCACACTTTCCGCCAAATTCTAATAGGGTATATTATAGGTATCTCATATACGTACATCATATATAATCCTGTGACATTTTCTTTTCCATTTTTCTTATAAGATTATACGACTAAGTAGTATTTTAAGATTTTTTGTTACTACTCTTGAATATTGTAAATTAATAGTAGACTAGATGATAGTCCAGGTTAGAAGTCCTAACCATTTATGACAAAAAAAAAGAAGTCCTAACCATTTTCTTTTCATAAAACTTTCATTCATAAGGATGAAATATATATCATAGAAATACACTGACGAACAACACATAACGAAAGAATCCATAGGAATTCCAAAAACTTATTACATATGGAAAATATTGGGCATTGATAAAATCAAAGAAAATAACCAAAATTCAATTTCGTGACGACAAGTGAATGAATACAGTTTTCTTTAACTACAGATCCGATTTAAAGAATGTTAGCCAAGATCAAAGAGTGGAAATGAAGATTTGGCTAAGCCTTGAAGAGCTGCACGGTCAAATGTAGGGTCTCAAAGAGCTAGTCGAGCAAACCAGTTAAATGAACCAAAATCCGAAATTGAATCTGGCATGGTTTGTTGTTCTACTAGCAGAAGAAGGTGTAACTATCTGATTGGCTACACGAGCTACATGCACTTGTAAGGCATTAGCTGTTAAAGGATATAGATGAATCTTTCTTCTTCTTCTTTTGATTCATTCAGTTGTAACGAAAAGAGAAGAGAGATAAAATCTATTGAGAGAATATGACATTGTGTCTTGATCAAGTATGAATTAAGCTGAGAAAACTAGTGATTCCAGAGTACATCTTCCGTGAGAAATAAGCTCTAGTTAAAGATTCGAACTCTTTAAATATTTTTGTCTCTTTTCTATTATATTATTTCGATTTTATTTTAATTGAGTTTATTCTATTCGAGATTGCGAGAGTATTCAAAGCGAGTGACTAGATTTAACAATTTTTTTTGTCAATATTTCTTTACCTATTTAAGGTCTCTATTTTTTAAAAAAAAACTGTAAACAATATAGAAATCCAATTTTTCAATTACATGAAAATAAAAATAAAAAAGTGGGCAAGGCCAAACATATCTTTGCGCCGGGCCTCTTTAATTATATTTTTGGCTATAGCAAATCGGCACTTCCTATACATGATGAGAGTAATACGTCTAATCCTAAGCTATGGATTTATGGAAATGCATAAATGTATCCATATATAAAGTAGAATAATTATACAGAATGACCATTCCGCCATCAGTATTTGCAGAAATGATCAAGGGTAAAAAATGACACTGTTCAATTTTTTTTAATACCCTTTAGCCTCTATACATCTATGCGAACACCTATGAACTAGAGAAAATATTTGTCAGATATTCTCTAAAATATCGATAAGGTATTGCATTAATGGAAACACTGTTCAAATTCAATATTTTGTCGGGGTAAAATTCCAATCGGCGTTTTATTTTTCGGTCAACCGATACGGCGTTTTGGTTGCAAATTGTATTTGTCCTAGCCTATTTTTTTAGTTCCGGGGTCTGTACAAAAACGCGAGAGCAGGGCACTGATTGAGTAAAGAAGATGGAGCTATCATTACCGGACAGAATTTTCGCCGCCGGCGAAAAACCTGTCGGTGAAAGGGTTAATTGCTACCACAAATCAAAGGCGATTAACAACATACTTAGCGCATTGGACGAAGAGGAGAAGGATTATCTGCGAAAATCTCCGTTTGGCAAACTAATCGCGACTGCGGAAAAACCCTCCCTTTCCGGGAGTTTCGGCCACTTCATCATCACGAGGTTGCTCAAGGTTAATAAAAAGTACGAAATATGGATTCTTTTTGCCGGGCGCCCGATTAGAGTGTCTCTCCGAGAATTTGCGATTGTCACCGGACTTCCGTGCGGCAAGTACCCAAAAAAGCAGAAGAAGAAGAAGAAGAGAAACCCCATTCGGGAGAAGCCATACTGGCCGGACTTATTTGGAAATCTGAAGACATGCAGCATCGAATCGGTCGTGAAAATGTTGAAGAAGAAAACAGTTGTTGACCGCGAGACGCGACTGAAGTATGCCTGTCTTGCTTTAACCGGCGCAGTTTTGTGCCCCACCAATCATAGATCCAAAATTGTTGCCGAACACGTGGAATTGATTAGAAGCATCGAAGAGTTTTTCGCACACCCGTGGGGCAGAGTGGGTTTTGAGATGTTGATGTCTAGCATCAAATATAAAGATGAAGTTGCACTGGCACAAAGCACGGTAGCGGTTAAAGGTTTCTTTCACGCGATACAGTTAGTGTTGGTGGAGGCATGTCCATCGTTAACCGAAGTAGTTCAATTGAATGAGTCTTCCTCGGAATCAGAATCTGAAGGAGACGAAGAGAAGGGAGAGTCCGATGACGTTGCCCCAGCCAACATGCCGGAGAACCCCTCAAATGAGCAATCGATTGCTGGTGATGCCGAGAAAAACGCTGGAAAGCCTTCGACACACACAGAGTCGGCGAATGTCGGACTAAGCCCAAGTCACGCAAGGGAGATCGACAAAGGATGCAAGGTAATATCTTGCCCGTTAACTTTAACATTTACAATGTAACAAACTTTTTATCATTTAACAACTGTATGATCGGGCTAACATTCGCGATAACGATGCAACTTTTTGTACACAGGTCTCGGTTTTTAGCATTATCCCCGACGATTCAGATTCTGCAATGGAGGATGCAGACTTTAGCTGGTCCGACGAGGAAGACGATCCAAGGGTTGATAATATGGTAAACCTCATCGGGGAGAACTTTGAATTCCGCAAAAACATGTTTCAGGGTGGTTTGTCTCAGGCTGAGTTGGCGAAGATGCGCCTTGAGAGGAAGGAAATCAGGGAGCGGAAGGAGAGGGAGAAAGAGAAGGCCCAGGAAAATGCAACCAATCTTGGTGCCGCTGGTCCGTCGTCGACTGCTCCTGCCAACATAGCTGAACTTTTGTCTGCCACGGTAAAGGCAGAGCTAGCTCCAGTTGAGCTAAAGGTGGCAGCCGCTGTCGACAAGATATCGACCATTGAAACCAATTTGTCCACTCTTGGCACTGTGATGAAGACAGCTATGGAACGGATGATTACATCAATGCAAGAACAAGTAATATCCAACATTATTGGTTTTCTAGGCAAGTCTGTTTCGGAATTCGACAGACACGACACTGAAAGAGATAGATCTACGGCTCGTGGAAACGCGGAGAGGCAAGGCGATGCAGCACGAACAAGGGCAAGGACTACAAATCACCAGACACGGCAACATGTCCAAGCGGATGTAGTTATAAATGACGCAATTGCGTTTGCTAACAATATTGATACCGAACAACAGACGGATATGCAGCAGGAGGGCGAAGGAGTTGGAGGTCTGAGTTCAGAAGCTGGCGAAAGCAACGAGAGCCCGGAAGAGAGACAAGTACGTTATAAGATTAGGATCACAGTTACTCTTTTTGATTTTTGTATACAATCGTAAATAACCGCATTATAGGAGCTGTAGCTGCCTACGATCTATATTAACTAAGATAACTACAGGTGTACCTGATAACATACAGGTGTAACAACGATGTGAGTTGTGACTTGTTAATATGATTGATTTTGCCAGGGTGGGGCTGCTGAAGGTAATGGGGATGGGGATGACCTCGTTGACGAAATTGGTGATGAAGGAGATGGTCCGAGGCGAGGCAAGAGGGCTAGGGTGCAGACATCGTTCAATGACTTCCACGTGGATCCGAAGTGGGTTTCATGCACAATGGGGAGCAATCCCTTTTTATGCCACATTGAAGAACGACCAACTTATTTTACAAAGTTTGCACGCTTACACGAGGTTTTGCAGAACTATCGGTAAGGTCTCCCCATCTTGGTGACTATAATGTTAGATTGGTAGGTTCAACTAACATATGCCAATAGATATGTTAGAGTTGCTAATTAAATTGTTAACCAGAACTTTTCTGTTTTGCACTGTAATGTTACAACGAGTTTTGTGTGTGAAAGTTTGTCTCCGTATGTAGGGTATTCAATCTTGGCAGTGGCACATCTGTTAACAACAAGGACGTTCTAGACATAGCTGGTAGGACAAAGCCCATGATGGCTAAGGTAATGCCTTCTTTTCACCGTCGTTCGACTTTATCCACGATATTATAACGTCTAACAAAAGTAATATCAGATAACTAGGGGGTTAGATGTATAGTCACATAACTATGTTCATAAGTTTTCAGTTAATTGTCTAGATGTTTGGATATGTAAAATAACATTGTAGAGACAATAATTTATGTAGAACTAATCGTTTTTGTTGTATCTAGATGATGGACGCGCTTCTCCTATACGCCCGCGCTGTCTATGTCCGACATTTTTCGGGGTCTCATTTGAACAAGACGGCGTTTCTTGAAACCAAATTCACGACTGCACTGATGAAGACCTGGAGTAAGTTTTCACGTTTGGCTGTCAAAGACCGTCATAGGTTCAAATTTGGGGATGGTGTCATGGATCACCTTGAGGTGGACAGCGTAGAGATCCCTACGCCGGAGCGTTTGTATTTGCCGTTCAACTTTGACAGGGAGCACTGGGTTGGCATAGTTGTTGACACAACTGCTGGGAGTATGCACGTGCTGGATTGCAACCTCTCATTGAGGACTGATAGCGCTATAAAAAAGGAGCTGGCCCCCATATCAATGATGTTACCGTACGTACTAAAGCAAAGTCCATCCAAACAACATATTAGCGAGTCTAAACCTTATGTTATCGTTCGGCCTAAAGGGATCCCACAGAACGGCATCATGTGCGATTCTGGTGTCACAACTGCCCTGCTTATAATGTTACACTCGGTTGGAGGAATTGACCGATGCAAGATGCTCACTCCCGAGGAGATGGCCAAAGAGAGTCAGGTTTTAGCTGTTAAGTTTTTCGAGGAGTTTGATGCTCCAGCGTAAGCCAAGGGTTGCATGTATTAACAGTTTGCTAAAAGTCTGTTTTTTATGTTTACTTGTTTATTTTCTTCTTTTCGTTTAAAGACTTTGTTGAATTTATCCCATGCTTATTCATTGGCCATGCAAAACATTTTTTAATTTACGTATGTTAACATATAAGAGTTTTAAGTGAAATATTCATGGAAGGAGTGTAAATTGAGGAGTTAAATAAGGTCCCACAACGTTGTGGACCCCCTGTAAGTAGATGTGAAAATATCTACCAAAATCCTGCGAGCTGCAATATGGACCACTCGCTGCTTTCCGCGCGAATAAAGCATTTAATGCAGAGATGTGTGATAGATCTCATTGACCTCTGCGCCATATCGCTATATGTCCGTATGTATAGGTTATACTGCTCAGTTGCTCCGCTATATAATGTATTAGCAGCTTGAGTCCATACCACGCCATTGTTAGACCTGCAAACAGAAAGTAGGAGAGAAAAAATTTAGGTCGTGCCAACAAAACTACAGAAGTCAAGTTCCGTGCGAGGAAACAAGGTAGGACCACTGTATCTAGCTTTGTTTGTGCGTTTATGTCGTTGTCTCTTTTGGTTATGTTCTTGACAGTGAACATGTAGTTTTAAATGCAGATCTCTTAAGTTTTCATCCCTCGGACCAAAATAAATGCTTTGTTGCTTTGATTTTAGAGTAATTTCATGGTCGGATTATATATGGATATAGTACTAAAGCTTCGTCATGCTTCTATTTCAGGAAAAGGAAAATGGGTTATATGGTGAAATATTCTAAAGGAGTGTGGAACCGATCTCCGAATGGAGAGTGGGATTTCAAGACCGACACCAACGACGGAGGGTACGGACTAATGGTGATTGAACGGGAAACCTTCGAGTCACTAGACGGAATGATGAGAGCTCGGTTCAGTCTCCATCCACACACGATGATGGCAATGACTTATCAACTCCCAACAAGCTCGTCTGGGCCACAAGGACGCAAGGCAGCCCCTTTCGACATCATCAACAACGGCGATGTCGACCTCTTCATGGCTTTGCGCATCGAGGTGGAGACTCTCGCCATTTGTGTGACCATAGGAGAAGAGAATGTACAGCGTTACCTTTCAATGCAAAGGTCTACTGATCAAGTTACCGGTCCGCCTCTTGGCATTATCCGTACAAATCAGGCGTTATTGGGTAACCTTTCTGGTAACATCGATAAACGTTTTATTAGCGTTGAAATAAAAAGGTTAACTGACGATACTTTTTGGTGGACTTGTTGATGTTAACAACTTTTGTGAAGAGCTCATCAAGGGAACGACCGTGCAAATTGCTGAAAGTGTCTTCCACGAGATCTTCACGGAGGACGAACAGCGTGTCATCCTGGATGCCCATAACGCACTCACTCAACTGGAGGCTTCTCGTCGACCGGCGGGAAAAGATGATGGCGGATCAACGAAGTCCTCCTCTGCCGAGTTCGACCTTCTCCTCCCTGAAACGGGGTTATCGAACTCTAACCAAGGGATAATACTCGTGGACCCCATCCCCACCGGTGCTGATAAAGGGGAAAAAAAAATGGGCACGGAAGCTGACGACGGCCCTTTCCTCGGTTTGACTACGACTTGCGCCGGTGAAGGCAGGAACCAGCCGGCTCCGCCGGTGATGGTGGATGAGGAGGAACTATCCGATGATGAGGGCGACTACATCTCGTTATAGTTCGATATATGTCTTGTTAGGTGTAACGTTTGGTGATATTGTGTAACTTTAGTTGTGGACATGTGAACAACTTTGTTAGCTTATGCTTACATCTGTTATAACTTTGTTAGCTCGTGCTTACATCGCTATATGTCTCCGAATGGTGAGTGGTTTTTGGCTCTTAAGTTTTTCAGAAGACATTTGTTTTTATGTTTACTGTTTGATTTTCTTCTTTTCCTTTCAAGACTTTGTTGATTTTGTCCCATGCTTATTCGTTGGCCATGCAAACCATTTTCTAATTTACGTATGTTAACATTTGTCGATGATTTGAAATGTAGGTATATAGCAAACTTAAATGATAAGATAACATGTTTTTTAAACCGGAAATAAGAATGTTAGACCAATAGACTAAACCAACATCAGACAATTTATACGTTAGAGCAGGTAATGCCAATGTTAACTTGGAATTTCTGTGCCTAAGTTTGGTTGATTTTAGGGCGATGGAATGTCAACAACTAGATAAAAAAGTGGACAGGCATAGTAAACAACAATACTTTATAGCTGGGGCAACAGAATAGATCATCTTACAAACATATTTTACAGAAACTTAGAGAGGAGTTTGCTTGGGTTCATTAATACACGAAACATATTAAAAACAGAAAGTAATTGAAACCAACATAGTGTCGGTTTATGCAGCTCAACAAAAAGGAACCAACTGCATGAAATCTGTTGCCCCCATTCAACATCCCCATAGCTATATCGGCATCTTACAAGAGGCGCGGTTATGGCCGAAGCTACCACATCGACCACAGATGTTTGAACGCCTCGGTAATCCACCCTGTAACAAAGTAATACGAATGTTAGTTAACTAACTCTGACAGCTACACAGGTAAACTGAACGATAAGAGAGTCGATAATAAAAAGTTACCCCAAATTCTCCATGAGAGCGGATGCGCGTTTTGCGAGGCCTCCTAGGCGGGCGGCGGGTGTTAGGTGGCTTCAGGTTAAGAGATGAGAAGTCGTCGCCTACGGGAAGAGTTGGCGCAGACATTGTTACGGGGTAGATGCTGCACTCGTAGGCCTTGTTCCAAAAAGCTGTGGTGTATTCAATTCCAACCAATGAGTCAACCCTTGTCTCTGATCTCAAAGCTGCGACTATAGCATGGCAGCAAGGGATCAGCAACATCTGGAATTCATGACAGCTACATGCCTGCGTCTCCAGGTTAACCAGGAAAGGAACACCCTCTTTGTTCCGGACCTCGAATTCATCTTGATTTATCCGACGGAACGAAAACCCTGTTGACAGTTCAAAGTTAGTAGCTAGGATCTCCTCTACCTTTGGGGTTAGCGTGTTACTTATCTCCGAAGCGAGGGTACGACGAGTGTTAAACCAACCCATCAGAGTTGCCCTAATGTACTCGATCAATGGCACAATTGGGTAATCCCGTGCAGCTGCGAGCACATTGTTGAGGGATTCAGCTACATTGCTGGTCATGATGTTGTACCGGAGACTGTTGAAGTGAGCCCTCGTCCAATGTTCGAATCCAATAGCTGTCAAATAGTCCGCACAACCTGAGTCCACAGCTCGAATTTGGTCAAATAGTTCATAGAATTGGGAAGGTAGGTAAGCTCTCGCAGCTTGAGACACCAAATAGCTGAGATGCTTCTTCTTGAAGATCGACTGGACGTTACGCTGGAGATGCACAACACAAGCACAGTGCTGTGCCATTGGATACACCTAATCACATTGATACAACATTTTTAGCCTCAAGCCACTTATCACTAGTATTTAGGACGCTAACACTATGGGTACACATTTAAAAGGTTTATCAACGAGAAGCAATTATCTCATTATCAATAAACCCGTGCATCACAAGCAGTCACTTATATGTTTCGATAAGGAAAATATATATTAACGGGATAACATATTTGTTATCAATGGTATGAGACACTATCAAAATGAGAACACATATTAACCGGAAGCAAACAACTTACCACCAAAATATTTACCCATATACACGAACTATTAACGCGGTACTATAGGTGTTAACGCACCATTAATATGAAACAAACAACTCATTATTAAAAGACCCATGCATGTTAAACAGGCAGTTAGATGTTTATCCAACTACAGAAACTATTATCGCGATACTATAATTGTTAACTCACCAAACAATAATATGCATATATAAAACTGCAGATTAAAGTGTAATACCTTTCGGAGGCCGGCAAAGATCGAGTTATGCCGGTCAGACACAAAAACGAGATCATGGCTGTCCGGCACCACTTCCTGCAACTTCCGGAAAAACCAACTCCATGCCTTTTCGTTCTCTCCATCCACTATCCCAAAAGCCACTGGGTAAAGCTGGTAGTTTCCGTCTTGACAACTCGCGGTGAGCAGGCAGCCTGTGTACTTTCCTTTAAGGTGGGCGCCGTCGATTATGAGGACTTTGCGCATATAGGGATAACCATTGAGGCATGCCCCCAATGTGAAGAACAGATATTTGAACCTTTGGCCCACTCCCTCATCGTAATCCGTTTCTAGGGAAACAACTGTACCGGGGTTTGACATAACCAAGCGTTGTAGGTAGATGGGTAGCACCTTGTAAGAATTGCCAGCAGTTCCCAACCCTGTGTCCCTTGCTAAATCTCTAGACCTCCACGCCTTCCAGTATGATATTGGGACGTCATGATCATCACGCATAAGCTCCCGTAGTTCATTAGGTCGGGGTCCGACACCACTGGCGTATTTTTTTTTGAACAAATCTCCAATCACACTTGTCTTAGCTTGCACATGAAAGCGGCCACGCTCGTCAATGGTACAGTTGTGGTCAAGCCGGGCACGTCTGATCTGAAACCACTCTATCCCTTCCATCCTTACAGCGTACACCCTCCATGGGCAGTTTTTCCCGACACATTCCAAGTCCATCCTGCTTGGTGTCGATTTTCAGGTAAAGTATTGGAACTTTTTGGCCATGGCGTATAATGACATATGGAGCTTGAACGCGTCTTGGTCTCTGAAGACCATCCCCACGTAGAGGACGCCTGGTTTGTTAACACCATCCCCTATAATGTATAATACGTATGTTAACTAGGCTCGTTGACTGTTGGAGATCTAACACATAAGTTAGCGAGTATATGAGTAAAGCGATACCGATATAGTCACACTTTTCGTCAGACATATCATCGTCTTCCGAGTCATGTTGTTTAGGGGTGACACCACTAGGACCTCCATTGCAATGCATAGACAAACCCAAGAACGGATCCTCGTTGATATCTTGGCCGATTTTAGTTTTGCCTTTATCAGTCAGGCTATTGGCTGGCCTCTTCCCCTCACTTGTTGAGCCCAACGAAATCGCCGAGTTAGGAAGCCCTGGTTTGGTAAAATATTCGACAAGCGTTAGTCATGTATTTGACGATGCACATGAATAACATACCCGCTAATGATATGCGTAGATCTCTACCTTCACATGTTAGAGGTCGTATGGAGAGGTGTTGAACCCTCGATGTAACACCGGACGGCTGTATAACGGTGTCAGGGTCGCCGTCTACATTTCCGATTGTTGTGATGTTCAAGCTTGTATCTGGGAGCATCAAACACAGATCCCCCGAGGAGTTGCTAGACGAGCTGTGTCCCCCACCCACGGGCACCCCGTAAGAGGACTCCATGCGGGTCATAGCCTCATGTATCTCCTCCAGGAAACGCCTCTCCTCGGCCGTGAAAATTTCTTTTGCGGCATCATCTGCTACACGGAATATAGGACCCTCGACAACCCCTTCCCAAAAATTCCCAAAAATTTTTAACATCGCAAGTCCACCGCAAGTCATATCAGTTATCTTTTCCTGTTTGACGTTAACAAAATGATACCGGTACACGCAG
>NW_006256486.1:12220002-12333341 GCF_000478725.1 Eutrema salsugineum
CCGCTAGGTTGTGTCGCTTCTGAAACTTATAAACGCTCGACATTATAAACCCCGAGAGTCACATAGATTGCAAGCGAATCAAAATCAACTTTGACGGCCATGAATAGCTCCACGTCCGCCGTGGTTGCGATGTCCTGTGGCGCAGCTTTTTTCCCCAAAGGACCCACCATAGCCTCCGGTAGTTTGTAGGTCAGCGCTATCATTTCATACCTTGGAATTTTGTAGCGCTCCCTCACCATTCCGTCCAGCGACTCGAACGTTTCGTTTTCTTGCACTATCATCCCGTACACAGTCTCCGCCGAATCTTCTTGAAAATCCCATTCCCCATTCGCGGTTTTCTTCCACACTCCTCGAACAAAGCTCACAACACGGCCCATTTTTCTGGCTGGTTACCGAGAAAACAAAACTGTTAGAGACCACAATAGGATGTAGAGACATTCATAACGAGTCATACACTAGTTTTTAGTACATAATCACTAACACATTTACTAGACTATTACTGGTAACATTAAAGTTGTACGAGGATTCAATAAGTGTTGTAATAAAAGCAATTTTTCCAGATATACAACCCAACAATAAATGTAGGACCTCCATTACATACGATATAAGAGCACGTGATCTTACCTTCTTTTGGATGAGAGTCAACTATTTCTTCAACGGAAACTCTGGATTTATCTGCTTTTTACTCGGTGCGTTTTTTTCTCTTGAAGTTTAACAGCGACGTTTCTCAATTGACAACGATAACTCCTTATATAGCAGGTTAACAAACCCTAGTGTCCTATACTTACACGCATACATCGCATATAAGCCCAATTGTCGAAGCAATCTTCAGCATATCCTTGCATTTAATGCTTCTTCGGCGGGAAAAAAATATGTGACCCTCGTTTACGCAGGAATATCGCCCCTAATCTAGCAAATATCTCTAGCCACCCTATCGATTGTACTTACCGTCAGAAGACTCTGTTCATGTCTCGCTTTAGCAAAAATATCGGGGGGCAAAAATATCATTGCCGATGACCAAGAACACAGTGTTAATATTTGTTTTTGGGCCCTTGGTCATTTACCTAATTTCGTTACTCATTTGGTTTATTTGCCTAATTCACTCTATAAAGTATATATAGCGTATAGAAGGAGTATATGTTATATGAAGCTCAATTCACGAGGACCTCGCAAGTTACATCATCAATTATTATATATAATTAATATCACGAAACGTACATCAGCACAAATAATTATGGACGTTGACGAAACCAAATTCGTGGCTTTGTACGTTACTCAAGTACTTCATGTCTATAATAGACGTTCTCGACAAGCTCCACAACATTTTAATCTATGATTTATTATACATGCCATGATATTTATTTTATTTTCGAGAAGTCTACTCATACTTAGCATTTTATTATCTTAACTACCAACTAGCTCTATGATTTTTAACTTTAGGAAATACCTAAAAATTTAATTTCTCAAACATTCGTCGGTATGCTTTCTTAGATATAGTTGCGGATCTAAAAAAAAATTAGTTAGAAGCATAATTTTATAAACAAAGAAAATATTTAGTTAGAGATTTTTTTTTAATTTTTACTATTAAATTAAAAATATTTTGATTAAATTTACCTATATTATTTAAGAAAAAATAAAAATAGTAAGGGGTACTAGACGCTATAACGTCTTCACTACGTCTTCACTACGTCCGCTCTGCTTAGTTACATAAAGGTCTTTAATTAACATGTTTGCATTTGCCATGGCAAAATATTTCTTTTCAATCAAAATTTAGTTTCCTTTAATGCACTGTGCTAATTAATCTCTCTCATATGCATTCTAATACTATGTCGAGAAAATAGGATAATTCGTAACCCAAACAGTTCAATTTCTGAATTGAGTTTGGAATCAACAGTATTTAGCCTGCCATAAATTTAACCTGTATTTTTGACAAAAAGTTTACAATTTTTAATTACTCTTGGTTTCTTAGGAAAACACATGCATTTTGTGTTGCGACAACAGTAATAAAATGCAATTTTATGCACAGTACGTATTTTCTTTAAAATTTTCAAAATGTTATAAAATCTAAGAGGAAATTTTTGTGAGGTGGGAAGTTGTGTCAGGATAAATGATTCTTTACTGGTCTTGAGTCTGACAAGTGAATGAAGGAAGATGCAGAAGCAAACAACTCTGTAATTTATACACACAACAAAAAATCCATTTTACCCTTTTTCCTATTATCTTTCTCCTTATAACATCTCACGGAGACGGAGGTCATGTTACTATTACTATATTAGTCTTGTTTAATGTTTAATGAAGAGACTGAACATACGTTTTCTTGAAGTAATTTAGAAGAAAACACTTTGGGTTAAGGGAATTTCATAGAAGTTTGCGTGTTTCTATTGGATTTATTATTTGACCATCTCATTGGTCAGCATGTTTGAAATATTACATTATTCGAGTACCTTAATGTTGTCCTACTTTAAGTATTAAAATAATTAAGCAACTCTCTTAATAGTGGTTCAATAAAAAAAAAAATTTGGTATTTTCTTGGCTTGATAAGATCACAGGAAAATGGAACTAGTTTGAAACATGATGTTATGCTTTTTTCTTGTATCTGAGCCTCAAAAAAACAGTTTTGTACAACGACATTAATATCACAAATTCATAAAGCTCATGACTGATATTTATACAACATGGTGCCCCTCGTTTTTTTTTTCCCTCATGGTGCTCCTCGTTCGTTTACATCAAATTGTGGTTATGGACTATAATTTTGAATCTCTTGGATCTAATTATTTACTCCTGGGGGCGTAGCAGCTATCTTAAATTTATTTTATGGTATTGATGACCTGTTTGCTTCGTCTGGATCACCAATGTTTAATCCATATCTATTTCACAATTTTTTCATATTTGAATATTATTTCATCTGATTAGTTCCGCAATAATTTAGCAATAATTATAATAATTAAATTAGAATAAAAATTTACAATCTAACATTTTTTGTCAAACAAAGTTCTATATTTATCTCGTACTTTCCATAAACAAATAGTTCGAAGCATACAACAAAGCCAAATCGGTTAAAAAAACTGTTGCTACCATAACTAGACCGGAAACATACATAATAAAGATAAAAGCAACTATAACACTTGATCCACTAAAGTGGGAGAGGAATCCTTGAGTCTCGAGGCTAATAGTGCTAAGAAGCCGTAACTACAAGAAAATATCATTTACAACTACGGTATTCGTTGTGAATTCGTTGTAAATAAGAGTTTGTATCGATTTTATAATAAAATTCAAATTGTCGTAAATCATTCGTCATAAATCGAATTTCATTGTGAATTCGTTGTAAATTAACACGACTTTTATCCGTCGTTAATTTACAACAATTTTACAACAAATTTTGTTATTTTATTTATTTTTTATTTTTATTATTTACAACAATTTTACAATAATTTTTATTATTTTATTTATTTTTTATTTTCTTATTTACAATGAAATAGCAACGATTGCTCCAACGATGGTAGCAACGGCGACGATTGCTCCGACGGTAGTGGCTCTGACGGTGGTGGCTCCGACAGAGGTGGCTCCGGCGATGATTGCCCCAAGTAACAGTGGCTCCGGCGGTGGTGGCTCCGGCGGTGGTGGCTTCGACAATGGTGATATGTTGTTCTGATGGTGAAAGTGAATTAATAAACTTGTTATTTAATAGTTATGAGTTTGTTATATATATATATTATTAGAGATTTTGCTAAGTTTCTGATGTGGAACTTTTGTAATTTTTGGTTAACAACGAATTTACATCGATTTTAAGATGAATCGTTGTAATTTTGTTGCTAATTTAAAAAAATTGATTTACAACGAATTTGCAACAAATCATCTTGTTAGTTTGAATAAATTCTATATGATCATACTACTATAGATTATATATATCCCTTATGTAAAAATTTAGTAGATCAAACATGCAATTTATATAAAAATTTAACATTAAATAATAAAATTCTAGAACTTAGAATTATAGTAGTTATGATAAAATATTTTTTTTAACCTTACAATAATTTTTTTTCATTTTTTTTTCAAAAACAAAAATTCGTTATAAATCTGTTGTACATTTACAACGAATTTACAACAAATGTTGCTTTTATTTAATAAAAAACAATCGTTGTAAATTCGTTGTAAATGTACAACAAATTTATGATGATTATTTTTTTATTAAAAAATTAATAATTGTTATAAATTTACAACAAATTTACAACAGAAAAAATATTCGTAGTAAATTTATAGTGGGGAATTGTAGAACACAATGATCCTTTACTAGGGATTGTAAATGCAACTTGTGCAAAGTTAACAATCAGAAATATGGCTATAAACGCAAAGATGCCAGTGCACCAAATTGCTGAGCCTTTAGATAGAACAAGCTTCAAAGCATTTGCAATAGTCCACAACAAACTCCATGCATGCAACAACATTCACAATCTAAACTTAAAACAGCAATGTTTCATATAAAAAAATATTTTCTTCTTGATTGATAAAATTTAAACATTGTATATTTAACTTGATGAATAGAATTTTTTTTAAAAATTTATACATATAGATAGAACGATTATACTATATAAATTATCTATAAATATATTCTTATATACATATCGATCGGAAGATATCTAGATTTTAAACTTTTAGTATTTGAGATTTACTTACAGACAATTATATTTAATATATACCTGCTCTGTAAAGTTACATTTATCCCACAATTTTAGATCGAAACGAAATGAATAAATAATTTTTTTGCTAAACCTTAATGTTTATTTCATTGTGTGGGTAATTAGATTGTTTAAACACCGGAAATGTAAGGAAAAACAAAAAGCAAAAAAGTCCAAAGGAAAAAGACAAGTGTATGAAGATGATAGGGAAGAAGAGGACAACGGTACATATGAAAGCAAAATGTGAATGAGGTCATCTGACACATATGAAACCCATAAATTTATGTACGTATAAAGAAACAGAGTTAAGTTTGGTTGAGGGGAAAAGATAAATAAGAGCCTTTTTTCTCATTTTATGGACCACTCTATATGAATTACGTCTATTGGTATTCACTTATGATTTGATATGTGATCAAACGTTCATATCTATAATTAAGGTTCACATGAATAAGCTCGAGTTGATTCACTTTTTGATTGGCAATATACAATCCCTACGGGTTATATTACGAATTCGTGTGATATGTGTTCTTTTTCAAAGAATTATTTAACCACAAAATGAATAAAACGTAAATAAACTAAGACCTAGAAGAAAATATATCACACACTGTGTATCAATTCACAAAATACATTGAAAGATACATTGAGGATAGACAAGGGATATAACCAAGAGGAAACAATGTGATTCCAAAATGTGGATTTATCGATGTTTTTATGGACCAGTCTCAAAACTCTAAATAAAGGATATAACAATTTCCCTATCTAGACACTTACGTGGTGTGTGTTGCTCTCTGAATTTTGGAGGCTACGTCGGTGGTATAAAAAAAAGTTAATGCATTAAATTATCTTCTTAAGCATGGTTTATTGCCAGAGTATTTTTGAATAAGTTTATCTTCCTAGACTAGTCTTAATAAGTTTGTCAATGTCCATTTTAACTCGATGATACATAGTAATACAGAATTGCCATTTTTAATTATATTATTTTATTTTTAAAGAGATATTAATAAAAATAGAAATAGGTTAAGTTAAGATTGGGGAGTCTTGTTGGTTTCTGAAAAAAAAAAACGATAGCGGCAACGAGTGCGACGGCGAAGGCGAAAAGGAACGAACGAACTTTCTCGACCAGATTCCGGCGGAGATTGAAGGTTTTCCGGTAAGATCTTCTTCCTCACACTTCTATGTTCTTTCCTCTTTGTTTACAGAAGTTTCTGCACCGTTCAAAGCATCTGCAAAGTTCGACGACGACTTCTAGGGTTCGAGTCGTCTGCAGATTTCGAGGAGTTGCTAGAATTACTTTCCGAAATTACCTTGTGGCGCCGTTTTAGTATTCGACAGCGAAGATTAGACAGCGAAAATTACCTTGCGGCGCCATTTTTGTTCGGTAAAATCTAACCCTAATTTTTTGTTTGCAGGTGTTAAGAAAATTCCCGGTGGGTTAGAGGACATCCGGTGAGGGTGAAGATCTGCGGTGAGTTAGGGTTATATTATGGTCGATTTATTGTTAATTAAGCGGAGTTTTTGTTATTGGTATATAAAATGAGTAGTAGACTTGTTTCTATAAAGAGTAGTATACTTTTTCATGAATGAGAAAGAGTAGTAGACTTGTTCGAAAAAGCAGAAAGAGTAGTAGACTTGTTCAGTAAAGATAGAGTTTAGTTTAGTAGACTTGTTCATAAATGATTGAGAGTGGTAGACATGTTCAGTAAAGATAGAGTTTAGTTTAGTAGACTTGTTCATAAATGATTGAGAGTGGTAGACATATTCGTATAGTGAGTGGTAGACTTGTTTGTAAATGATTGAGGAGTGGTAGACATATTCGTATAGAGAGTGGTAGACTTGTTTGTAACTTATTAAGAATGGTAGACTAATTCTTATTACATATATGCAGAGATGGCCTCTTCTAGCAAGACGAAGGAGTACCCATCCACACTATTTCCGCCTAGGAGATCACCTCTGCAGAAGAAGAGTTTCCATAAATGATTGAGAGTGGTAAACTTATTTTGTATGTCAAACAGTTATGACAGTAGACTTGTTATGTCTAACCCTGACGAAGGTAGACTTTTATTGTTTTGTATGTCGAACCCTAACGACGGAAGACTTCTATGGCGGATTCTTTTAAGACATGTTGATGAACTAGACTTTAAAAGGTCCATGATTTTTTTTGGCATGATGTTGGTTCTTTGAAAGTTTGGTATATTTAATGTTAAAACGGTTAATTATTGGAATATTTTACATCAATTAGGTCGACAAAATTTTTTAAGAAAAAGTACGACGATACAAGTACTAGAAGAGAGTACAAAAATGAAGCAAGTGTTACAAGTCTAACAAACCGATTATTACAAGAGAGTAGAAAATTTAGGCTGTACATGTGATGCGATTATGTCCACTTTTACCACAAGTAGAGCATTTAGGCATCTGTCTTGGACGTTTGTTCGCTGTCGCGAGCTCGAATGCACTCTTAATGCATGTCTTCTTTGGTCTGCCTGGAGGATTGCGAACAAAAGGAGGATGAAAAATTTTGTTAGCCACTTCTTCTGGCACTGGTACACTACTACAAGAATGAGGGGCTTTTCCGTCGAATTATTTACGACGATTTTTAGTCGTCGTAAATTTACGACGACATTACGTCGTGTTTATGACGATCAAAAATTTCGTCGTAAATTCGACGTAAAAAATGACCCTCGTAAAATTGTCGTAATGTTACGACGATATTACGACGAATGAAGAACGAATTTTATTTCGTCGTAATATTGTCGTAATATTTACATCGATAATACGACTAATTGTCCTCTATCTTGTAATTGACGTAAAATCAATGTAAATGTGATGTAAATTTTATTTCGACGTAAATTTGATGTAAATATGCAATGGTAATATGTTGGTAACCAAACAAAAAATTCTATATATACCCTTTCTTCTCTCATTATTCCATCAACCCAAAAAAACATATAAAGACACAAATTTTTTGAGTCTTTGAATGTTTAAGTAAAATTTTTAGTAGTTGAAATTTATATCAAATTTCAAAAACAAAAAGTCAAATATTTGTTTTTGAAATGTCTATATACGATCTACGAAAGTGGATGTATACGCCCAAAAATGGTGATGGGTCGTTGACTGAAGACTTCAAAAACGGATTGGAAATATTCATGTACCAAGCCGGCCTTATGCAAACTGTAATTGAAAGCGGCAAAATATATTGTCCTTGTGTGAAATGCAAAAATAGGAAACATATTCCTATTGACACTGTCTGGCAGCATTTATTGAATAGAGGGTTCATGCCCCAATACTTTTTTTGGTATCAGCATGGAGAGGGATATAGTCAAAGTAGTGGTCAGATGGCTGCACGGAGTAGTAGTAATCATCAAGAACATGTGGATTTTGAAGCGTCCAATGATTATCAAAGTAGTCAAGTTCAGGGTGAAGATCATGATAGGATGCATGAAATGGTTACTGATGCATTTCATGAAACACATGCTGATACTGTTGAGGAGCCCAATGCAGATGCGAAACGCTTTTATGATATGTTAAACGCAGCAAAACAGCCTCTGTACGAGGGATGTAGGGAAGGTTTATCAAAATTATCATTGACAGCTCGGATGATGACAATAAAAACTGATCACAATCTATCTGAAGTTTGCATGAACGATTGGGCAGATCTTATTAAAGAGTATTTGCCAGATGATAATTTGGCTGCTGAAACGTATTATGAAATTCAGAAGCTGGCTTTTAGTCTTGGATTGCCTTCTGAGATGATTGATGTTTGTGTTGATAATTGTATGCTTTTTTGGAGAGATGATGAGAAGCTTGAAGAATGTCGTTTCTGCCAAAAGCCAAGATATAGACCGCAAATTGCTGGGCGTAAGAAGATTCCTTACCAACGAATGTGGTATCTTCCTATCACTGATAGGTTAAAAAGACTATATCAATCTGAACGGACAGCTGCGTCGATGAGATGGCATGCGGAACATTCACAAACAGATGGCAAAATGACTCACCCGTCTGACGGGAAATTTTGGAAACATTTTAACACCGTACATCCAGACTTTGCTAGGTCTAAGCGAAATGTTTATCTTGGTATTTGCACTGACGGGTTTAGTCCATTTGGTATGTCTGGTAGGCAATATTCATTATGGCCTGTGATTCTTACGCCATATAACCTTCCTCCAGATATGTGCATGCAAAGAGAGTTTTTGTTTCTAAGTATATTAGTCCCTGGTCCAAATCACCCGAAGCGGGCCCTTGATGTGTTTTTGAAACCACTCATACATGAGTTAAACCAGTTGTGGCATGTTGGAGTACGAACATATGACTGTTCGAGTGGTAAAAATTTTACGATGCAAGCGGTGCTTATGTGGACAATAAGCGATTTCCCGGCATACGGAATGCTATCAGGTTGGACAACGCATGGGAGGTTATCATGTCCTTATTGTCTTCATAGGACTGATGCATTTCAGCTTAAACATGGTAGGAAAACCTGTTGGTTTGATTGCCACCGTCGGTTTTTACCACCAAACCATCAATATAGAAGAAATAGGCGTTTGTTTATAAAGAACAAATTGGTTCGTCTCCCTCCACCAGTGTACCTAACTGGAGTAGAGCTTGAAGCGCAAATAGATCATTGGGGTGGACTTGAAACGGTTCCCCTTGGAGGAAATTGGCACACTCCTGCGAATATGCCTGAAGGATATGGGGTTCATCACAATTGGCACAAGAAAAGTATATTTTGGGATCTGCCTTACTGGAAAGATCATTTGCTTAGACATAATCTTGATGTTATGCACATTGAGAAGAATTTTTTCGATAACATCATGCATACTGTTTTGAACGTCCAAGGAAGAACCAAAGACAGCGTTAAATCACGGATGGACTTACCCGATATATGTAACAGAATTGAGTTGCATATGGTGAGTAATGGGAAAGCACCTGTTCCTGTATTTCGGTTGGGTGCTGAACAAAAAACAGCATTGTTTAATTGGGTATCATCAGCCGTGAAATTTCCTGATGGATATGTATCTAATCTGGCTAAATCTGTGGATAAAAGACAAAAGTTTTCAGGGATGAAAAGTCATGATTGTCATGTGTTTATGCAACGGTTACTTCCTTTTGCGTTTGCTGAACTCCTACCGGGACATGTCCATGAGGCACTAGGAGGCATTGGAGCTTTCTTTCGTGATCTAAGTACAAGGACATTATCAGAAGATGTAGTTGCACAACTGTCTACAAATATTCCAATATTGTTGTGCAATTTAGAGAAAATATTCCCACCTGCTTTTTTCGATGTTATGGAACATTTACCTATACACCTCCCTCATGAAGCAGAGTTGGGAGGACCTGATCAGTTTAGGTGGATGTATCCGTTTGAACGATTTATGAAGCATTTAAAGGGTAAGGCCAAAAACTTAGCAAAAGTTGAAGGGTCTATCGTGGCGGGAAGTTTGACAGAAGAAACTTCTCATTTCACGTCTTATTATTTTGCTCCGAAGGTTCGTACACGCAAACGGGCTCCAAGACGTTACGATGATGGGGGTGTAGGACAAAGTTACGCAGTAGAAGGTGTGCCTGATATATTCTCACCAATTAGACGTCTAAGTGGGACACTAAGAGAAACTTGTTGGTCAAACGAACAGGACTACCACAGCGCACATACATATATACTTCTGAATTGCGAGGAATTGACACCTTACGAGAGGTACATATATACAAATAAGCATGCATGATTATATTTTGATTGCATAGACGAAATGTCCTTAACAATGTTTTCAAATTTCAGCACTTTCGTCAGTCAAGTCCGAGAATGCATTGACGGTGTTTCAGAAGATGAAATTAACAAGCGGAAAGACCAACATTATGCATTGTGGTTAAAAGGTCAAGTCGAGCATGATGACATGACATATGCAGTATGGTTTCATGAGTTGCTCCTAGGTCCTATTTCGAAGATAACTACTGCAGCTATGTATTTTACACGTGGCTATGTTTTTCATACTTATAGTAATGGCACTCAACGGGCAACTACAAACTATGGAGTTTGTGTACGAGGTGAAGTAGACTTTTATGGGATCATCAAAGAGATAATTGAAGTGGAATACCCCGAATTAGTAAGAATGAAAACTGTTTTTTTCAAATGTGATTGGTTTGATCCTACGGTAGGTCGTGGAGTGCGTATTAACAAATTCGGAGTGGTAGATGTAAACGCATCTCGGCGATACAATAAGTTCGAGCTTTTATACTTGCATCTCAAGCAGAACAAGTCACCTTTGTTCCATATCCTCGAGTTCGGAGTACGGGAATTTCATGGCTGGCGGTTGTCAAAGTTGCTCCAAGGGGTATAATTGATGGTGTAGATCTCCCGCCAATGCAACAAGATGATTGTGTCGACATTACAGAACCTGATGTTGAAGAAAATGTTCTTTTAATTGATCCACGTAATCGAGAAGTTGAAGATCTACATGGGGACGAAACAGAAGAAGGTGCTGACGAATTTCAAACAAGCAGTGATGATGACGATGATGATGAGGAGAACGAGGAAAATGTTGAAGACTAATTAAGTATGATGTTGGCATTTATATAATTGCATGCTTTGAACGTTTAAATGTAACATTTGTCAAATTTGATAAATTTGTTTAAATTTAAATGTTTAAAAAATGAAAGACAATTAATGAAAAGAAAATTTGCTTAAGTGTTGATTTGGACATATGTTGACTATTACGACGAATTTACGACGATTATTTATAAATCGTCGTAAATTCGTCGTAAAATGTAAACCCTAAACCCTATAGGGTTTAGCTTTCCCAACTCACAGAATGGTTTTTGGGTGCATTTTCCTGAGTAAACTAATGTATTATATAAGGTTTTGTAGTATAAGATTAAAGAACTTGTAGATATGTGGTTTATGTTACGACGAATTTACGACGAATCACACCCATTCGTCGTAAATTCGTCGTAAAATACCATCGAGTTTACGACGAAATGTAACCCCTAAATCTTATAATCAATCTTTTATGGGGTTCGGGGGGGGGGGATTTAGATGAAGATAATGATATGGCTTACCATCTCATAAGGTAAAACAACTTTCTAAACAAAAAAAAAAATTTTCAAAATTTGACATATATGTGTTTATCAAGTAATCTTAAGGTCTTATATACATTTAGAGAAGATGTAAGAATTTATCTTAGATCAAACCAAATTCTTCATTATGTTATGTAAACATGCTAGAAACTTATACAGACCACATTTAGCATGTATAGGCATGCTTGTATGTACTTATGGGTGTTTCAATTTTTGTAATTCATCATTTTTGTACATACCATCGTAAAATCGTCGTAATATTACGACGATTTTACGACGATATGTAAATACATAGCCGTTATAATTTTTATGATTTATAAGGATTTGTCGTAAATTCGTCGTAATTTTACGATGATTTTACGACGAATAACCCTGATCGTCGTAAATTCGTCGCAAAGTCCAGATACAGCCACGTGTGTGTGTCTTATTCGCTTTGTTGTACGGTTGCAGCTTTACTTAAAATCTAAATTTTATTTTTAATTAGTTTAGAAATATAAACGGTTTAGGTCGGAAATTAGTTTAGGCTCGGAATTTGTTAGATTTAGGATCGGAATTTGTTAGATTAAGGATTTAGGGTGTTTGTTAGATTTAGGATCATAATTTAAAATTAATTTGTAATTTCAAAAATAAAAATTTTCCGGTTTTGCAGACGATGACTCGACGGAGGACGCACTACATCAACTTTATGGCGGACGGACACTCTTCCCGGGCGTCTGCCTCGAGAAACACCGGGACCGATGTCCCTTCATCTTCCGGAGCCTCCCAGGTTCCGAATACCGTAGCGGAGCAGTCTCCACCACCGCCTCCACCACCACCTCCACCACCACCTCTACCGCCGGCTCCCGAACCGGTGGCCCACCCTCCTCATCCGTATGCCCAATTTACGGTTGAGGACTTACTAGCCCTACCGGGATGGGGGGCTTTACGACGTCTGGTTCCCGGAAAAGCGGAACCAGGCTCTTATTGGTAAGTTTATATTGTTTTAAATTAATGCTATAATTTCTTAAATATTAATGTAATGTTTTTTTTTGGTTTCATAGGTTTGACTTGGATAATTGTGTCGGTCGGAGCGTTTCCGACACAATTAAGAGTCATTTCGTTGAGCCGCACTACAACTGGAGCAAGGTGTCGCAAGAGACGTTCGACACCTGGTACAAGTGCTTCGCGGTAATGTTTTTTAAATCTTGTTTATATCATTTTAAATTATTTTAAATTTAATTAATCTTACTTTTATATTGTTTATATAATTTTTTGTTTTCTTTTGCAGCAACGGTGGAACTGGGACATCGGGATCAACGAGACGGTCCGCGAAGCTTTCCGGCTGAAGGCGCAGAAACGCCTAGTCAACACCGTTTCCGATTGGAAGCGGAAGTGGGAGACCGATGGAGACGACGCAAAGCCGAGCTCCATGTCCACTTTCTGTTGGAACGAGTTGAAGGCGTATTGGCTGGACCTGCATGCCCAAACCACTGCGGCTAAGTGTTTGGCCGTCAGAAACTGGATCGGTCCTAACGGTCAGAAGTTAGTGACTCCGCACACTTCTGGCCAAATATCTTTTGCGGGAAGACGTCTCATGATGGTAAGTAATTAAATATAAATTATTTCATTATTGTTTCATTTTTAATTATTGCTATAATTTATTAAATATTTTTGACTAATGTTTATTAATTGGTAGGCCGAGGAGAACGGAGGAGAACTACCTCCAATGACGAAGCTCTTCGAGACCACTCACCGGAAGAGGGACGGGAGCTTTGTCGACGCTCGGTCAGAGGAGATCTACAATGCCGCTATGCAGCGGATCGCCGAGCGGGAGACCCAGGCCACACCTGACGGTACTATCCAAGTACCGTTGACTGTCGCTGAGCAAGACCAGATTTTCGAGGAGGTATGATCTATTTCAATTTTTTTAAAATTTAATATATTTATTACTTAATAAATAATTAACGTTTTTATTTTCTATTTGTAGGTTGCTCCGAAGAAAAAGGGCCGAACCTTAGGGATGGGCTCTATTAGAGACTGTCCTGCCGCCTCGGCTTCCGGATTTCGCACGCAGGAGGATCTGAGTCATCTTCGCCAGGAGCTTGCTACGGCCAATGCTGAGATCACCACTCTCAGGCATGAGCAAGTGGCCCAGAAGCAGGAGCTCACCGAGATGCACGGTCTCTTCGACATCATTGCGAAAGCGGTTCCGCAGTTGGCCACCGCAATCCGAGCGAGGCAACAACGAGCACGAGGGGTCTTTGAGACCGGTGGTACTTCCGGTACTGGACCATCGGACCAGCAGACGCAGGGTCTGTCTTCGGCTCCGGTAATGCAGACGGGAAACGACGGTCCAGCAGCGACGGGCGGCCAAGGCGGAGAGCCTCCTCGTGACGTCGATCTCAACCTCGACGATTACGAAATCACATTGTAGATTAGATTTTTTGTAAAAAACAATTTGTATTAAATTTTTTCTTTTATTTATAAATTACTTTCGAATTTAAATTTCAATTTAAATTGTTTTTTCTATTTTAATTTTTTGATTATTTTAAAAATTCATTAATTAAATTAAAATCGAATTAAATAATTAATTTATAAATCGACGTAAATTCGTCGTAAATTTACGTCGATCTAACGTCGAATATTTAACGACGGATTTACGTCGAATATGTTTACGTCGGATTTACGTCGAAACTTTACGACGAATTAACATCGACAATTAAAAAATTAGTTTCCCTTAATTGAAATTATTCGTCTCCTAATCGTTGTTAAATCGATGTAATTTTACATCGATTTTACGTCGTTCTTATGATGGACTTATTTCATTGTACTTTCGTTGGAAAATTTACGTCGCGTTTACGTCGAATAGTTTTCGACGATATTACGACGATTTTCCTGGATTGGTAATTTTACGACGATTTTACGACGATTTCTGTTTTACGATGATTTTTTACGACGATTTTTTTTTCGTCGTTAATTCGACTTAAATGCTCTTTTACGTCGATTTTACGTCGATATCTGCCGACGTAAAACCCGATCTTTCTTGTAGTGGTAGTGCTATATCTCTTGGCATTACACTTCCTGCGTAAGCATGTTGCAAGTAATTTGTTTGGTAGTAGGATGGTATAGGGAGATTCGTGAAGTTTTTCTTACTTCCGCAGCGGCTATGACATGTACACAAGAGATTTTATCAAGATCAAACCGACGGCAGGTACATGTTTTTTCTTTCAAATTGACGACATGGGCAGAATTTGTGCCAATAACCTCTGACTGATCTGCGTCAATAACTTGCACAGCCAAAAGTTTGGCATCTTCAACCTTGATCTGCTTATGAAACATGTGAATAAGTCTACTACAAATGCTACTTCAAATAATATGTCTACTATAAAATATAAATAAGAATACTACAAGTGGTTATTCAAATAACATGTTTACCATAAAATATAAATTTTTAAGTATCACACTTCGACGGCTGCAACCCTAATCGAAGAAGATGACACAATCAGTTTTTTTTGTAATATTTACGGACAAATTTGGGCAAAAATATCTTTTTAAATTTTAAAAAAGTCAAATGTCTACTATAAACCAGCTTCATAAGTCTACCATCACCCAAATAATTATAAGTCTACTAAACTAAAGATTTCTTTTCAAAGTGCAGGTTATTTGAGTAAGAACAAAATACAAACATAAGTCTATCAGTATTGTAAATTACAAATATTAAATCTACTAAAATTTAATAAACCTACCATACTTATAATTAAATCTACCACATTATTTTCTAAAATACAACTGTTTTAAGTCTACCATACATACGAATAAGTCTACCAAATCCTGATAAAGCTACTATTAATAGCAATAAATCTACCAAGCAAAATAAGTCTACTATACATCAAACTAAATAAATCTGTCACCATTACAAATAAATCTGTTGCCATTACTATTTAAATCTACCAAAAAAGTCAAACACTTACTATAAGTCAACGATATTTTCATAAGTACTATCATTAAAGATAATAAATCTACCAACAATAAATATGTCTACCAACAAAAAATAAGTCTACTATGCTATAAAAATAAGTCTATCAAAACAAGTCTACTAAGGTTCAACAAATCTACCAACTCTCAAATAAATCTACCAATAAAAATTTGCGTTGACCAAATTTAAACAAGTCTGCTACAAATAGTGGTAGACTTATGCATAATGTCGTGCTATTTTTTGCTTACGTAACATATAAAAAATAATGACATTTTCGTAATAATGTTTTTTTCAACAAAGCCCAAAAGAACAAGATCGGTATACGAAATTAATCTAGCATAAAAAATAAAAGTGTGTCAAACTATTAATAAACATTGGTTTAGAGTATACTTGAGTAATCCTCCCTAAAAAAATGTTGGTGGTGTCGATGACTCGTTAGTCTTGCTGATCAAAGATCGACGAATTCCTAATTATTTTTGGTAACTTTAAAAGTTGGAAATGTTGACCAAATGAATAGTAAAGGTTAATCACAACGTAGGATATTTTATGATATGTTATTAAATTGATTTTGAAGTATTTCCGGTAGATAAACCACAATCACTGCCTTTTCAGAGTCGATTACATGCGTCTACATCAATTTCCTATAGCAATTTTTTTTTTGAGTAGAAGCATTTTCTCATTGAAAAATCATCGGAAAAATTCATTTCTGTATTCACAGAAGTTATGTTGACTATGTTATTGTCTCAGGATAAATTATTTACGGCCCCCTACTGCACGAGAGGGCTCAAGCTTAAGTACTAAGTGAAGCAACTTATTCGTGTTTTAGTAGTTGAAATCGCCTATCCTATAGTCCTCATCTTCTCACACTACGAAATAATTCGATCAATGATTCCAAAAATGTATTACGAAGAAAGTTATAACTGATGTATTCTAAATACATGGCAATGTTACAAAAGATTGTAAATGTCATAACTGTTGTATAACATCACTAGTCATGACGGTCGTCTAAAAACTATATACTTATTACAAAATTGAGGAAATATGAAGTCCCGCCATTTGTATTGTCCTATGATTTATAAAAGTTTGATCCACACATTAAAGAGTGAGCAAATTGTTAAAATAGTGCATAAAACTGACAAATTTTAAAATAGTGCATAAAACTGACAAATTTTAAAACATTTTTGATGACAGGCCTATTCTTCAGTTTCTAACTAGTACTAGTTTTAGCCCAAATAAACCAAACGAATCAAAATGCTTCAAAAGTTTTGAATTTTATTTACGTTGTGGAAATGGAGTTTTCTTACAAGAAAACATAACTAAAGTCTCTAAACCCAAACCAAACAAAAAATTTCTTAAAAAATAAAAAATAATTCTACTGTTGGTTGCTTAAAGTTTAGAAATTTAATAATACACTTTATTGTGGACATGTGATTCAGCCTTAATGCTCTGTCTCTCACTCTTTATTAACAAAACCCATTACTCTCTCTCTCTCTCTCTCTCTCTCTCTCTCTCTCTCTCTCTCTCTCTCTCTCTCTCTCTCTCTCTCTCTCTCTCTCTCTCTCTCTCTCTCTCTCTCTCTCTCTCTCTCTCTCTCTCTCTCTCTCCATTTCACTGTTTCGAGTTAAAACCAAAGCCTCTACACTTTCTCATAATAGTCCCCTACTACCTACTCTTTCTCTTTCTTGATTCACACTACAAAAGCTTCTAGTTCCCATCACTAATAACCCCAAGAAATGCAGTTTTCAAGAAACTCAATTCTTAGGCAACTAAGCAGAAAAGAAGGTTGGAGGTCGGCTTCTAGAAGGTGGACATCGGGAGATAGCTCAACGGCTTTCACGGACGAAACAGGCGGTGGTGGTGGTGGTTACTCTTCAATGGAGGGTCTTTATGGGATTTACTCCGGCGGTGATACGGTGGCGAGAAGTAAGAGAGTGATGGTTGTTGTGGATGAGACTTCGAGGTCGAAACATGCTATGATGTGGGCTTTGACACATTTGACTAGTACAGGAGATTTGATGACTCTTCTTCATGTTGTGTCTCCTCATGATGAAGCTTCTCCTTCGTTGGTTCAATCACTTGGTTCACTTTGCAAAGCTTGTAAACCCGAGGTACTTAATTAATTTACTCTAAAATACTATTTTTATGTAGGATTTTCAAAACTATTAGGCTTTAAATGTCTGTATATTTTTGGTTTTTAGATTTTATTTTTTACGGAGAAATTTAAAGACAAAAAGTATTTTTTTTAGTTTTTCAGATAGAATAAGGTAGTTTTTAGGAAAACCAAATTCTTGAAATCTTGATAAATTGATTAGTAAGTTTTTTATAACAAAAACCAAAAACTTACTTTTAACACTACTAATCCTACTACCCATTGAAGGACTTAGCTAGTGAAGTGTAATAATTAGCATTTGGGTTTAAATTTTCTCTTTTGTTAATGGTAAGATGTTTTGAGCTACTTGAGTAGTGATACTTGCATGCGTCAATGATGGTCATAGTGACAAATTGATTCCACTGGCTCCTCACCTTTTTCTTTTTTTTTTAATAATTTGTAATTAAAAAATGGATGTAAAAGTATTTTCATCATTCCGATTGTAAGCTTTTTCAGTTAAAGATCCAACTTTTTCCTAGTTTAGATCTAATGTTTAAAATTGGCTATTAGATCTTAAGTGTTAGTTAGTGCTTGGTGGTATTGGTAACATGAATATTTGTTACTTCAAAAATCGTACTTAACCATTTTAGAATAGTTTTTTTAGCATTTCAAAAGAAAAGTTATTTGAAAACAACTACAACATGTAATCAAGTATAGTTTTTCGTAATTTTTAAGATTTCAAATATTATTATTCTCCATTTTTTAAATTGTAACTAGTCACTTCAAAGAGTTTTTTTTTTATTATTACTTTGGAGAAGTTAAAGAAATGTAAATACTAATCTCCATTTTTTGGCATCAAGAAATGCATGTAAATAATAGATTTAAAAAGATTAGATGATTTAAGATAAATTATGAGAATCTAAATTAATATTTATGTTATCTTGAATAATTAGGTGGATGTGGAGGCACTGGTGATTCAAGGACCAAAGTTAGCAACTGTACTCAGCCAAGTGAAGAAACTTGAAGTCTCTGTTCTTGTATTGGGTCAGAAAAAATCTGCACCATTCATCTCCTGGTGCGTAATCTCAACCGTCAGATCTCTTTTTCCCCATCATGATTCTCTCGTTTCAATAATTTATTTTGTCGTTTTGTACGTGTAGCTTATGTGGACCCAGTAGATCCGAAGAGCTCGTGAATCGGTGCATCAACGGTGCAGATTGCTTGACAATTGGTGTGAGGAAACAAAGCAATGGTGTTAGTGGCTACTTGATTAACACACGATGGCAGAAGAATTTCTGGCTTTTAGCCTAGTCAAAATTCTAATCTAGCAGCCGTAGACTTGATCTTTAAATCTGTGTTTAACTTTTAGTCTAATAAACTATGTATCTCTTTCCTTGTCCCATGTTTAACATAACTTTGTCTTGCATGTCTTGTAAGAAATTAAAGCTAAATATTTGTGTCTCAATCGATCGATTTCACCGTTTTTACTATCGTATTCTATACTAGGAATGCATTTTCAATTTGGGACCAAGTTTCAAATACCATATAGAAACACATTTTCAGTTTGGACCGAGTTTCATCTCATTTTAAAAACAGAATTGTTGATGTCATTTAAGGTTGTCCATTTTCGGATTGAGAAATGATGATCATAAAAAACAAGATTTAAAATAGTGGATAAAGATTAAGAACGGGTAACTGGGCTATTGAAAAATTATACTTAATAATGTATTGGATAACAGGTCAAATATGGAAGATTTAAGTAGCCTTTGGTTATTTCATTATTTGAGATGGGCATTGATGTGTGGTATTGTAAGGGTGTCAAGTTTTATCTTAAATGAAATTAATAGCCGCAAGTGTACAATTGATCGATTGTAGTACTTAGGGATCGAATCCATATGGAAGGAGGATCTTTCCTGCAAAAGCTTTCGAAAGAAATATAAAGTAAGCGATTTTTGTAAGGATTTTGGTGGTATCTTTAAAACGTAAAAACTAATTTTAACGAGAAAATACGGGAATTAAAATGATCTAATAACTAAACTTAATGAAATCGACTAAAAACGAGAAAAAAGACTAAACCTAATTGCTTAAATGAAAATCGATTAAGGGAATGAAAATGATGAACTAAAGTTTGAAATAAAATCGATGTAAATCTATAGAAAAGAAGATGCTGGGTTTCAGAGAAGTTTTCTCTGGGGTATGAACGATTCAAAACATTGCTAAAGAGTAAATTCGATAAGATCATAGCTAAAACTTTTCGAACTAGAGTCACGGACGTATGAATACGTCACTGTCGTGATCATAGAAAACTATCTCTCTCAACCCTAACCAGTAGGTTTCCACTCTGGCCCTGGAAGAGAAAAAATGCATTATGTTTGAAACTCGTCAACATTCACAAATCGCCCATAGGTAGGTTTCCACTCCTATGTTTGTTTTGCTCTCCCAAACTAGATCTGACACCGGATGAACACTTTCGTGTCACCAAGCATCTGGATCAGATTTTAGTTCATGACGCTACTCTCATGCAGTAAAAGTATATCCAGAAGAAAAAGTTCTAAGATTCGGCTTCAATAGCTCATGAAATCCTCATCGAACATATATATCCCCATCGAAAATCCCTTTGACCCAACAATAAAACTACTCAGACATGATGAACGAAATCAAAAACATAGTATTAAAAAGTAGAGCAATAATCGAAATTAAAAAAGAAAGAACAAAGGTTCAAGAGATAGATCTCTCTCTCCCTAAACCTAACAACAAAAGCTTAAAGTAAAATTTCTTCTAAAGTATTTCGTTTCTCTTAAAAATGACCTAAATGAAAGTATTTATAGTCTCCAATTCTCTTTGGTGTCTAGGGTTCCGAAATTGAGGATGAAAAAATGATTTGGGCTTCAGAAATGGGTCTTCTAACTCGGAGTTGGCTGGCCGCGGTCGGGAAGTGCGTGGCCGCGGGGAATGGATGCTTGGCCGTGGTCGGATAGCCTCTGACCGTGGTGAAATGGCTGTTGACCGCGGGTGGAAATGCTTGCCGGCTGGTTTACGGGACATCTTGCTCTTCGTGTAACGTTTGATTGAACCGTTGGATTGCCAAGCTGTAAAATGTGCTGGAAAGCTGATAGTTCCATCTTTGAGGTCTCCAAATTTGAGCTGGATCAGACGGTGAGAAGGCTTTCAATCAGGGGTGAACTTCTGACGTTTTGACTCTGAGCTGAAAATCTGGTCTTCTATCCATTTTGTTAAGCTTTTCCCTAAGTTTCCTGAAAAGAGTCTTGGAACTACAAATACTAGAAAAAATAATAAAAGTACTTGAAAGCAATAAAAAACATAGAAAATGTGTTTCAAAACGATCCATAAAAGTAGTCAAAATACGGTGTTATCAACTCCTCCATACTTAAACCTTTGTTTGTCCCCAAACAAAGCAAAAGTCTAAACTGGTTAAGTGAAAACAAAAATAGGAAATGCACGTTCACAACTTAGTCTAGAAAATTCTCACCATGACACAAAAGATACTAGTCCACTTTTTCCGTCATGCAAAACTTAAAACAATCTAAATCTTGATTCCAGTCAACTAGCTCTCTACATTCATAAAGTGCAAAAGTGATTTTTCATCAAAAACATCATCCAGGGTAGACGGCGTTTGGTATTAAGGGCTGTTTAAGTGGTGGAGTTAAAGTGTTTCAGGTTATCTGATGAATCTGGAGGATGCAAGATAATATGCAAAACCGCAAGAGAGATAAGGACCTGTTGATGACCACAATTTTCAGTCACTTCTTCTTGCCAAACGTTGTTGCATAATCCTTCCTCCTTTGTATGTGAACAGTTATTCCCCTAGTTTTAGATTCTTTACGGGAATCAGAAAAATGATCTCCAAAACTCCATAAAATCGAACTCTAGCTGCCTTAGGACTTAAAATTCGACCTCTCTTGACTCTCTAAGGCTTTTATTTCCTTTCCTTTCCTATTTTTGGATTTTTTTTTTTGGAAAGGGAAAATTCTTTTTGAAGAGAGAGAGACTAGAGGACGAGATTGTACCAAAAATTTGAGATTTTTCTAAGGGAAACTGAGTTCCTTCATGTGTTGAATCCTTCCGGGAAGTTTTCCGGCAAAATCGCAGGTCTCTGTCTTTGGTGACTAAAAACTGCGTCGTACCTCTTTCTCTCCAACGTGTTTACATATATCTGCATACAAGACAGTAGAAAACAAGAGTGCATGTGGTTTGAAAGAGGCTTAGTTACGGTGGGGAACTAGCTAAAGATGAACTAGCCATTCAGGATCAACAGAGAGTGGTAAAAGGGTAAAAGAGTCCTGAATGTATGATTTGTTTCCCTGGTCTAATGCTTTAATGAGAGAATTAAGTCCAAGTTAGGTCCAAATAAAACAGAGCTAGTGTATTCCTTCATCTAAATCGAATTCATTCAAATTCCTCTGGGGTACTTCGTTTCAAATGTGCTTAGCTACCGCCTAGTCTAGTCCTAAATAATGAATGAGCATGTCACTAGGAACAGTCTAAAAGCACACAGTCATCTATCATTGATTCATGTTCACCTTTCCCTTTAAGAAGTATTTTGTTTTGAAAATCGATTTTGAAAAACTTTAAGAAAAATGCAAAAAGTGTAGATAATGCAAGACTCATGAAAGAAAAGTGGTTAGAAATGGATGAAATCCTACCCCAGACTTAAATCACACTGTCCTCAGTGTGAAACAAGTCGAGATTGGATGAGAATAATGCATAGATAATCGAATTTGGTAAGGCCAAGGAGGACTTACCTAGATCCGGGATGCTGGTGGAGATGGACCAGATTCATTCGTAAAGGTTTCGGAAGGTGATAAGTGGTGATGGGAGGTGGTGGGAAGTGATGAATGAGGTGGAGTGGGGCTTGGTGAGGTGAAATGAGGTGAAGTGGGTGGATTGGGCTCGGGTATCATCTGAACAACTATTTGCCGCGGTCAGGGGTCACGCGACCGCGGTAAACTGGTGTCCGGCCGGGGTCAGAAAGACGCATCCGTGGTCGAAGTGGTGTTTCCCACTGTCCAAAAGTCTGCGACCGCAGGGGCTTAAATGCGGCCTGTTTCCTGCTTCTCCTTGGTTCCTGCTGGGCCGAGCAGTCAGGGACCATCTTTCTTATTGGTTTTTTTGGTTTTTTGATTCTTTTGGCTTTTTGATTTATAACAAACACCTGAAACTAAGAAAAAGAAAAAGATCAATAGAAAAAGAAAGAAAAAAAAACTAAAAAAAACAATTCCTAAATGGGTTGCCACCCATTAAGCGCTTTTGTTTTAAGTCGTTTAACTCTACTTTGGTGTAGGACGTGACTTAGTCCTTAAAAGGCAATGTCTTGGGACAAGTCCTTTTTGATTCTCCTTGTCTTTCCTTTGTATATCCCTTATAACGCCATTCCTAATTGGAAATTTCATCATTAGGTTTGAGATGGTAGCCTCCTCCAGGATCAAAAATCAGTCTTGGAACTTCTTTGAGGTATGAGTCTTCAACACCACTTGTGATAGGAGAACGTTTAGATGCTTGTATGATGAGGTGAATAAGGTCTCTCTCACTACATTGAACCATGTCGCAAGATACAAGGACAGATGATTCTTTATGATCTGAAGTGATAGAGATGGTTAAGCATCCAAGGTGAGGACAGTTTGCTTGGAGAGGTGTCATCATGGCTTGAACTGTTGGAGAATTGGTCAAAAGAGCATTGGCCGCGGGTGGAAGTGTTGCAACCGCGGTGAAAGGTGGTTTGGCCGCAGGTGCAAGTGTCGTGACCGCGGAGAAACATGGGTTGGCCGCTGGTAGCACACTCGCGACCGCGGTGCCGAATGTCCGAGGAGAGATGTCCAGATCGTCTTGCTTCTTGTCTCCAATTCTTTTTCCTTGTGGAGAATCTTCGAAAAAGAGTCTTGAGAGCCATTTAAGCTTCACTATTGCTTCAATTAAGTCTCCATCACCTCTTATATGAGCATTAGTTGAAGGTGTACATAAGGAAGTATCTTTGTACGTCAAACTTGTAAATCCAGCATTTTCTTTGGGTGCTCTTCTTTCTAGAACGTATCCAACATCCTTTCTAGTTCCTCTAGGGTCAAATATTGGATCATCTACGCTGCCTATTGTCAGACAATGAGAGTTCCTTGTAGGAATCGCCGGATGTGAGGTTTTCTTGTCGATCTTTGTGAAACTCATACATTGATTCGGGTAGTCGATAAGTGTTTCAACATATGCCAGGAACAAAGTACCAAATATCAAAGGTTTTGTTCCATCCTTTCTCATCTCCATAACATGAAAATCAGTAGAAACAAGACAAACTTCCCCTTGAAAAGGCAATTCGGATTTGAAACCGAGTGGAGCTGCACCAGAAAAACCTCCATACTGGATGTAAATCTTAAAAGGATGAAAAATTGAAATACCTATATTCTCTGCAATGGTCTTTGGTATGAGATTCACATCAGGTCTAGTATCACAAAGAGAATCACGAAATTGCACTACCTTGATTGAGAATGGGGCATCAAACTTCTTGGAATCCTTTCTCTTAGAAAGCCCCTCCAATGGTGGTTTTGATGTCACCATTAGTGTCTCATCTTCCACGTGGTCTGTCTTACAGTCAAGGTGGTGAGGAGTGATGTGTGTTGTCGTGGGGGTTGTCAAGTGTTACCCTAAATGAAATCAATAGCCGCAAGTGCACAGCTAATCGATTGTAGTATTTAGGGATCGAATCCACAGGGAAGGAGGATCTTTCCTGCAAAAGCCTTCGAAAGTAATATAAAGTAAGGAAATCTAGAACCAAACGGTTTTGTGGGGGTTTTGGTGGTGTGTTTAAAATGTAAAAACGAATCCTAAAGAGAAAATACGGAAATTAAAATGACCTAATAACTAAACTTAACGAAAACGGGTAAAAACGAGATAAACGGCTAATCTAATTGCTTAAATGAAAATCGATTAAAAAGGAATGAAAATATTGAACTAAAGCTTGAAATAAAAATGGTGTGAATCTTTAAGGAAGAAAGTGCTGGGGTTCAGGGAAGTTTTCTCAGGGGTACGAACGATTCAAAACATTGCTAGAGAGTAAAATTGATAAGATCTTAGCTTAAACTTTTTGAACTGGAGTCACGGACGTATGAATACGCCACTGTCGTGATCATAGACAACTATCTCTCTCAACCCTGACCAGTAGGTTTCCACTCTGGCCCTGGAAGAGAAGAGATGCATTATGTTTAAGACTCGTCAGCATTCAAAAATCGCCCATAGGTAGGTTTCCACTCCTATGTTTGTTTTTCTCTCCCAAACTAGATCTGACACCGGATGAACAATTTCGTGTCACCAAGCATCTGGATCAGATTGTAGTTCATGACGCTACTCTCATGCAGTAAAAACGAATTCAGAAGAAAAAGTTCTAAGATTCGGCTCAAAAGCTCATGGAATCCTCATCGAACATATAAATCCCCATCGAAAATCCCTTAATCCCAACAATAAAACTACTCAGACATGATGAACGAAATCAAAAACATAGTATTAATAAGTAGAATAGAAACCGAAATTGAAAAAGAAAGAACAAGGGTTCAAGAGACAAATCTCTCTCTCCCTAAAAGCTAAAGAAAAAACAATAAGAAAAATATGAAGTAATGATTCGGATCTCTCTTTCTAGGGTTCCTAAAACATGTATTTATAGTGCTCAATACATCTCTGGACGTCACTTAGGGTTTCTCCAAATGAGGGAATCATTGTGGGCTTCAGAAATGGGCCTTCGGACTCGGAGATGGCTGGCCGCGGTCGGGATGGCTGTGACCGCAGGGAATGGATGGCTGGCCGCGGTCGCGGTGCTTCTGACCGCGGGAAATTGCTTGTTGGTCGCGGGTGGAAATGTTTGCCGGCTGGTTTACGGGACATCTTGCTCTTCGCGTATCTTTTGATTGAACCGTTGGATTGCCAAGCTGTAAAGTGTGCTGGAAAGCTGATACTTCCATCTTTAAGATCTCCAAATTTGAGCTGGATCAGACGGTGAGAAGGCCTTCAATCAGGGGTGAACTTCTGACGGTTTGATTCTGAGCTGAAATCTTGTTTTCTATCCATTTTGTTAAGCTTTTCCCTAAGTTACCTGAAAAGAGTCTTGAAACTACAAATACTATAAAAACGTGATAAAAGTACTTCTAAGCAATTAAAAACATAGAAAAAGTATTTCAAAACGATCCATAAAAGTGATCAAACAAAGCAAAAGCCTAAACTGGTTAAGTGAAAACAAAATTAGGGAATGCACAGATCTCATAGACATGAACTCCTAAACTAGGACCAAAGATGGTGCATCAATTCACAACTTAGTCTAGAAAATTCTCACCAATGCACAAGAGATACTAGTCCACTTTTTCCGTCATGCAAAACTTAAACAATTTAAATCTTGATTCTAGTCAACTAGCTCTCTACATTCATTAAGTTCAATAGTGAGTTCTCATTAAAGACATCATCCAGAGTAGACGGCGTTTGGCATTAAAGGGCTATTTAAGTGGTGGAGTTAAAGTGTTTTGGGTTACCTGAAGATCTGGAGGATGCAAGATAATATGCAAAACCGCAAGAGAGATAAGGACCTGTTGATGACCGCAATTTTCAGTCACTTCTTCTTGCCAAATGTTGTTGCATAATCCTTCCTCCTTTGTTGTAAACAGCTGTTCCCCCAGACTTAGATTCTTTCCGGAAATCAGAAAACAATCTCCAAAACTCCATAAAATCGAACTCCAGTTGCCTTGGGACTTAAAATTCGACCTTTTTAGACTCTCTAAGGCTTTTATTTCCTTTCTTTTCTTATTTTTGGGTTTTTTTTTTTTTTTTTTTTTTTTTTTTTTTTTTTTGAAAGGAAATGCCTTTTAAAGAGAGAGAGACTAGAGGACGAGATTGTACCAAAATTTGAGATTTTTTTCTAAGGCAAACTGAGCTTTTTCTTGTGTTGAATCCTTCCAGGATTTCTTCCGGCAAATCGCAGGTCTCTGTCCTTGGTGATTGAAAACTGCGTCATTCCTCTTTCTCTCCAATGTTTTTGCACTTATCTGCATATAAGACAATAGAAAACAAGAGTGCATGTGGTTTGAAAGAGGATTGGTTAAGGTGGGGAACTAGCTAAAGATGAACTAGCCATTCAGGATTAACAGAGAATGGTAAAAGGATAAAGGAGTCCTGAATGTATGATTCGTTTCCCTGGTCTAATGCTTCAATGAGAAAATTAAGTCCAAATTAAGTCCAAATAAAACAGAGCTAGTGTATCCCTTCATCTAAATCGAAATCATTCAAATTCCTCTGGGGTACTTCGTTTCAAATGTGCTTAGCTACCGCCTAGTCTAGTCCTAAATCATGAATGAGCATGTCACTAGGAACAGTCTAAAAGTACACAGTCAAAATCATTGATTCATGATCACCATTCCCTTTAAAACGTATTTTGTTTTGAAAACCGATTTTGAAAAACTTTTAGGAAAATGCAAAAAGTGTAGATAATGCAAGACTCATGAAAGAAAAGTGGTGAGAAAGGGATGAAATCCTCCCCCAGACTTAAATCACACTGTCCTCAGTGTGAAACAAGTCGAGATTGGATGAGAAAAATGCATAGATAATCGAATTGGTAAGGACAAAGAGAACTTACCTGGATCCGGGATGCTAGTGGAGATGAACCGGATTCATTCGAAGAGGTTTGGGAAGGTGATAGGTGGTGATGAAGGTGGTGGAAAGTGATGAATGAGGTGGAGTGGGGATTGGTGAGGTGAAATGAGGTGAAGTGGGTGGTTTAGGATCGGGTTTGATCTCAACGACCATTTGTCGCGGTCAGGAGTCACGCGACTGCGGTAAACAGGTGCTTGGCCGCGGTCAGAATCACGCGACCGCGGTCGAAGGGGCGTTTCCCGCGGTCAGACCGTCTGCGACCGTGGGGGCTTATTTCGCGGCCTCTTCCTGCTTCTTCTTGGTTCCTGCTGGGCCGAGCAATCAGGGACCATCCTTCTTTTTGGTTTTTTCGGGTTTTTTTTTTGATTTTTTTGTCTTTTTTGTTTTATAAGAAACACCTGAAATTAAGAAAAAGAAAAAGATCAATAGAAAAAGAAAGAAAAATCATAAAGAAAACAATACCTAAATGGGTTGCCTCCAGGTTCTTCGTCACTCCAAAGTTCTTCTTCAAACTCTTCTGTTGAAAACAATACTCCAAAGTTGAAAACAATAATCCAAAATTCTTCTTCAAACTCTTCTGTTGGAGTGACGAAGAACCTGCTAGGCAAAGCAAGGAGATGTTGAAAACAATACTCCAAAGTTCTTCTTCAAACTCTTCTGTTGCAGAACGTTTTCCTGCTTTGCTGTTGTATGGGACAGCTTCTGTGAAGACATCTTTGTTGCATCTCTGGATATGTTGCATCTCTCGTTTCGACAATGTAGAAGTTGACAGGCGCTATGCAATCTCCTATTCTCAAAGGAATTTCATGAGCTATTCTTTGAGGTGTTGCATTTGAATCATCTGCTAGACTAATCTTTGCTCTAGTCCTGCGCAGGTGTTTAATACCAAGTCTCAAAGCAATTGCCTTGGACATCATGTTAAGACAAGCTCCAGAATCACATAGCACGTTTTTAAACATTTCTCCTCTGATAGAACAAGAGATAAAAAACTGACCTACACCTTCGATTTTGTGAAGTGTTCGAACAGGTTTACCTCTTCTGGCATGATTGAACAAGTTTTCTATCTCAGGGATTGATTCTTTGCTCTCACAGAAGTAGTGGCCTATCATGAAGTCTTTGCAAGCTCTGACAAACGTGATTCCTTCAGGCAAATTTCGAACCACATCATTGAATTCGTCGAGCTTCTCTTTGCTGATTTTGTTGGTATAGTGGCTGCAGTCTTCCGGCTTTTTGAGGTAAATTGAATAGATTGCAGCATCAGGTGATGTTCTGGGAAAATTCAGACGCCTGGCCCTCCCAAAATAGGTTCTGATATCCTCCTTTGTCTCCTTGCTGTACCTAAAGAAAACTTGCAAACAACCAAGATGCCATATATCATCGAAACCTGTGTAAAGAGGGATCGATTTCACAAACTTGTTGAATTCAATGAGCCTTTCTCTGGAGATTGGTGCTCCTAATTCCACCATTTTGTCTGGATTGCCTCCTTCTATGAACAGACGATAGTCTTCATCTTCGAGGTAGTGCCCTTCATATTCATCCTCATATGCTAAAACTATGTTGCAAGGGAGTACCTCATTTTCTTCTTGAGATGTTTCGGAGCTGATAGCATATACCGTTTGCTCATGAAGACGGGTTTTGACCATCCCAGCAGATGTATCAAATAAGCATTGACCTGTAGGAGTGGAAAAGGGCTGAAAGGTATCTGACGGAGCATTTGCCGCGGGTAGAGGCTGCACGACCGCGATAAAGGAGTGTTTTGCCATGGTCAGGAGGCTCACGACCGCGGCTGGAGGGTTGTTGGCCGCGGTCGCGAGAGTTCCGACCGCGGGAGAGGGACTCCGAGTTGTTTCCTCTGTTTCATCTGCTCCTTTGCCATCTAAACTGATTTCTGCACCTTCTAACTCTGTTTCCTCCTATTTTAGGCTAAGATCTTTGATAAGAAGCGTCGAACCATTCGTTTCACGTCTTGCATAAGCTTTTCGATCTTCTCTTCGAATTCATCAAGAGCATAGACTACTTTGTCCACGGTTGAGTCGATTTCTTCTGCTTTGTCTTGAACCTTGTGTACTCCATAACACCGTATTTTGACCATTTTTATGGATCATAATTATGTCTTATGCAGGTGTTTTAACTCTGTTTTCAATGGTTTTTTAAGTGTTTTCAATTTTTTTAGAGTTTCAAAAGACTTTACAGGAAACTTGAGCAAAAGATATGAAATTTGGAACAAATGAGCAATTTTGGATAAATGCAGACCGTCAGAAGTATGACAAGCGATGAAGACCTTCTCACCGTCCGATCACCCCCAAAATTTGATACAACATAGACGATCCATCCAGATTTCTAATGCACTTGGTTTGGAGACAATCCAACGGTTAGATCTTCAGATACTCCCGATGCAAGAATGACAGAAAATGCAGTTCCGAAGAGAGCATGAGCCGGGACCGCGGCCAACACCCATTTTCCCGCGGGTAGAGCCACCGCGACTGCGGAACTTGGTCGTTCACTTTCCAGACGACTTAATTAAAGCCCAGATCAATTCCTTTCATTATTTTTGAAGCCCTAAGTGTCCAGAACCACCCCAGAAGCTATAAATACCCCCTTTATGTCATTCCTAAAGGTGTGGAGACGACATTAGATAAAAATAGAGAGAGAATTCGTGTGGGTGCTTCACAAACCCTAGAGAGGCCGCCGCTTGAAGGAGGAGCCGCCATTGGAGGAAGACATCGCGCCTCCATCTGCTTCTCCGCACTTCTTTTCTTTAGTTTCCTGCAATTTTCAATACTCTGTGATGATTGTTTACAATATGTTTGCGTAGTTACCCAGTTGGGTTTAAAGGGATTGTTCAAAGGGAATTTCATGTGTCTTTTCTTATGAATCGATAGATTTAGGATTTATAATCTTCTTGATGTTCTTCGTTTGCCTTTAATCCTACTGCGTGATTCTTTGCTGGCCACTTAGAAGCCGATCTGATATGATATGTTGTGAAAGCTTTCATTGATTGTCTGAACTAGGGTGAAACGAGCAATTATTCTATAGGAGTGGAAACCTACCTGTAGTTGAGTTGTGAATATTGATGAGTCTTGTTCTGCTATTGCATCTTCTCCCTTCCAGGATCAGAGTGGAAACCTACTGATCAGGGTTGCGAGAGATAGTTGTTAGTGCTGCGAAAGTAGGCTATTCATACTTCTGTGCCTCGAGTTCTAGAACATACGTAGTTGATTACCTTCATCATATGCTTAAAATCGACATAGCTTAGTCCATGAACCCCTGCGAATTCCCCTTGAGCCCCAACGTTTGTCTTTAATTGCTTACAACCTTCGATTTTATCTGCTTTTATTCGCTTGTTACCTGCTTTCATTCATAGCCGATTTTTACTTGCTTGCACTTGCTTTCGTTTTTATTTGCTTTTACTTGTTTAGCTTTCTAGTTTAGATTTAGTGACAACCAAAAACCTAAAACCAAAACCAAAAACCTTTTTAGTTCAAATCTGATTTAAGCGTTGCAGTGAATTCGTACTGAAACAACTAAGACTCTGTGGATCGATACCCTAAGTACTACAGCGCACATCTGTGCACTTGCAGACATTTAGGGGTTATAAATTTAAAACCTGAAGCTTAGTAGAACGAAATCGACCAACCCCGTTTACAAACCGCAATCAAGTTTTTGGCGCCGTTGCCGGGGACTTTGATTTGTTTCGTTGCGAATCCCAGCTTAAATCCATTAGAACACTTGTTTATTTTTACTTTTTCTTTTTAATTTTTCAGGTTTCTCTGCGATGAGAGACCGGGAACATGTTCCCGGGACTCTTGGTGATCCACCATATCGTGTGGATTGTGATCCAAGCGATGATGACCTGACTGATGATGAGTTTAAAGAACCGATCTATGATGACAATGAACTGATCGGATCGACAAAACATGAAGATGATGATGAACTGATTGGAAGTTTCGATTCACTCGAGAAGGTCTTGGGAGATCTGGGAGATCGAAGAGCTATTTAACCAGCCTTACCAGAGGATGGCAAAACCGTAATTAAGGTATACCATATCCATTTAGTTCAACAAAATCAATTCTCTGGTTATTCATTCGAAAATCCGATAGACCTTATCGAGACGTTCGAAGAATTATGTGCAACCATTACAGCAAATGGGGATTACCACAAGTGTAGTCTTTTCCCATTCTCTTTGAGAGACAATGCCAGCAAATGGCTAAAATCTTTGCCACCTGCTTCACTAAAAACGTGGGCAGCGTGTAGAACTGCTTTCCTAAATCGTTTTTACACTAGAAATCGTTCAAATCTCTTAAGGAACAAGATAAGAACTTATAAACAAAAAGAAGATGAAGATCTTTTAGATACTTGGGAAAGATTTAGGGAATACCAAAGAGATTGTCCACACCATGGATATACCGAGGAATACCTGCTGGGTATCTTCTATCGCGGTATAACTCCAGAGTTACGTCACTCTTTCAACACAGCAAGTAATGGAGACTTCTCAACTAGATCTGTAGAAGATGCTCACGTTTTCATCAACAATCTCGCAAACAGCATCCAAAATCAAGCAATCTTTGGTAATTCTGCAATTCTTGAGAAGAAAGAAGAGATTTCAGAAGTTGTAAAGTGTCTCCATCACATAATGAGTCATCTTGGATTGCAACAACCAAATAAGGTACACAATACGTGTAACTTTGACAGCTGGGACAACCCAATGGATTCTTATGATCAAGGGATGGTTAACACTGCAGAAGTATATCAAATTCAAGATCTTCCATTCGTTTCTGATCACCGCGGGTCCATTCATCCGGACCGCGGCAAACCAAGCTTTCACCGTGGTCGTGATGGTGCTGACCGCGGCCAAGACCTGTTTCACCGTGGTCACGAGCCTTCTGACCGCGAGAAACTGTCTTCCGAACTTGCCTGGACATCACCTTCCGAACCAATCTTGGCTACTCAATCTAATCCTGTTTCATATCCTAGTTTTCCCTCTTCTGAAGCTGTAAACCTAAACGAAAGAATTCTAGAGCTTGAAAAATCTAGGTCTCAAGAGATTAATGATCTTAGATCTGAACTAAAAACGATGCAAGAAGATTTCAATGAAAAATTTTCCACCCTCCTTAGTCTAATGATCAAACTAATTCTAAAAACTTAGAAAATTCTGAAGAGGAGCAAAGTGAAGATTCTTTCGAAAACTCAAGTGAAGCAGATCCCTCTGATCATGTGAAAGCTATCACACTTAGGAGTGGATTAGCTTACAAAGAGCCTGAATTTCCTAAAGATCCCAAAGTTGAGGAAAAGGGTAAGGAAAAGGAAAAAGAAAGAATCACGAATGAAGATGTTGAAAGAGAAGTGGTAGGAGAATGGAGAAGAAGTAAGAGAAGATTCATCCCGGGAAATCCTTGGAGAAGACCCGATTCCACCTCCACCAACTCATGTCTACAAACCTAAACCACCTTATCCTAGAGCCTTAAGAGCCCCTAAGAAAAAGAAAGAAAAAGCTAAGCTGAAAGAGTTGATCGATCAATTAAATGTGAAATTACCTTTCGTAGAAGCTTGTGCTATGATTCCCGCTTTAAGAAAATACATGAAGGGTATTCTAACAAATTCTTTAACTCTTGAAGAAGGCGTTATGATGATAACCCATGAATGTAGTTCTATCCTGCAAAGCCGAATCCCTGAAAAGAAAAACGACCCTGGAAGCTTCGTACTTTCATGCACCATCAATGATTTAGCTTTTGAGCGTGCTCTCTGTGATTTAGGTTCTAGCATAAACATGATGCCTCTTTCAGTAGCAAAACGTTTAGGACACCACACTTTCAAGCCCACTAAAATTTCTTTAGTACTAGCTGATCGTTCTGTTAGACAACCTGTAGGTATCTTAATTGATGTTCCTGTCGAAATCGAAATATGTTCCATACCAACCGATTTCGTAGTTTTAGAACTAGAAAAAAAACCTAAGGATCCACTTATTCTTGGAAGACCATTCCTATCTACAGCCGGAGCCATAATCAACGTTCTTGAAGGAAAAATTGACCTTCATCTAGCCGGTCTAGTTATGCAGTTTGACATGAACAAAAGTTTCGATAAACCGACTTTGGATGGCAAAATTTGCTGGGTTGATGAGTTAGACGGAATTGTTGAGTAAGTCTTTGAAGATCTGCTTCTAGACGACCCTTTAAGTGTTACGCTTTCACCCTCAAAAGATGAACACAATTTCCTTGAAGAAATTTCAAGTGAGTGCACGCGTATGCTTGATAAATCCGAAACTTATAGGAAACCTCTGAACTATCTAGATCTTAAGGACCAAACAAACATTCCTACACCTCCTAAAGACACTGCTGCAGCAATTAATGATCCTTGGAGCGAGCTTAAAGCCCCTAATGTCGAGCTTAACCTCTTCCCGTCGTACTTAAGTACGCTTTCCTTGGACCAAATTCTACTTATCCTGTCAAAATAAACTCTGGTTTGACAGAAGAAGAAACCACAATGCTGTTGGCTGAGCTGAGAAAGCATAGAAAAGCCTTAGGATATTCACTTGATGACATACCTGGAATCTCTCCAGATCTCTGTATGCACAAGATTAATCTAGTAGATAATGCTAAAAACTCAATCGAAAGTCAAAGGAGATTGAACCCTAATCTCATGGATGTTGTCAAGAAGGAGATTATGAAGCTTTTAGAAGCTGGAATAATCTTTCCTATCTCAGATAGCACTTGGGTTAGCCCAGTTCATGTTGTTCCGAAGAAAGGAGGAGTCACTGTCATTGAAAATGATAAAGATGAAATGATCGCTACAAGAACAGTAACTAGACATCGTATGTGCATCGATTACCGGAAGCTGAATGCAGGAACTAGGAAAGATCATTTTCCACTTCAATTCATAGATCAAATGCTAGAAAGATTAGCTAATCACCCTTACTATTGCTTCCTGATGGATACTCCAAAATTTTCCAAATTCCTATTCGCCCGGAGGATCAAGAAAAAACGACATTCACTTGTCCATATGGCACGTTTGCTTACCGACGTATGCCTTTTGGATTCTGTAATGCACCTGCTACCTTCCAGCGGTGCATGATGTCGATCTTCACAGACTTTATTGAGGATTTCATGGAAGTGTTCATGGACGATTTCTCTGTCTATGGATCTTCTTTTGAAAAATGCCTAGGAAACCTTGGTAAAGTTCTGCAAAGATGTGAAGATAAGCACTTAGTATTAAATTGGGAAAAATTTCACTTCATGGTACGAGACGGAATCGTGCTTGGGCACAGAATTTCCAGAAAAGGCATTGAAAGTGGACATAGTAAAATTGGAGGCCTGGCCAGCCCTCCACCCCCCCCCCCCCCCCCCCACAAACATAAAAGGCATCCATAGTTTCTTAGGACACGCAGGATTCTATATAAGATTCATAAAAGATTTTTCTCAAATAGCTAGACCTCTTACGCGTTTGCTTTGCAAGGAAACGAACTTCGAGTTTGATGATGAGTGCTTAGCCGCGTTTCATAAGATCAAAGAAGCCCTAGTTTCCGCTCCAGTCGTGCAAGCACCTGATTGGGAACTCCCATTCGAAATCATGTGCGATGCAAGTGACTATGCAGTCGGAGCAGTGCTTGGCCAACGAAAAGATAAGAAACTGCATGTAATCTACTACGCAAGCAGAACTCTAGACAAAGCTCAATGCAATTATGCTACAACAGAGAAAGAACTTCTAGCTGTCGTAGTTGCTTTTAAGAAATTCCGTTCTTATCTCGTAGGATCTAAGGTCATAGTTCATACTGATCATGCTGCAATCAAGTATTTAATGTCTAAGAAAGATGCTAAACCTCGGTTGATAAGATGGATCCTCCTACTGCAAGAATTCGATATCGAAATTCGAGATCGAAAAGGCGCAGATAATGGAGTTGCTGACCATCTTTCACGAATTCGAGTTGAAGAAAGATTGCCCTTAAATGATAGTTTGCCAGAAGAAAACATCTATGCAATAGATACTACCCCCACTAATGCCGCTACCACACCACCACGTCCACTAATGCGACGAGCAGATGCTTTCAATACCCCATGGTTTAGGCACATAGCAAATTACCTAGCAGCTGATGTAGAACCACCACAATTCTTTGGTTATAGGAAGAAAAAGTTCCTGAAAGACATAAGACATTATTTTTGTGATGAACCCTATCTCTATAAGAGATGTGCTGATGGGTTATTCCGAAGATGCGTGGCTGAAGAAGAGATGGAAGGAATTTTATTCGGATGCCATAGCTCGTCTTATGCAGGACACTTTGCAACCTTCAAAACCGCTTCAAAAATCTTAGAGGCAGGTTTTTGGTGGCCTACTTTGTTCAAAGATACTCAAGCTTATATATCGCGATGCGATAAATGCCAAAGGATGGGCAACATAAGCAAAAGGAACGAGATGCCTCAAATTTTATTCTCGAAGTCGAAATTTTCGATGTCTGGGGAATAGATTTTATGGGACCCTTTCCTACTTCTTTTGGAAACCAATACATCGTAGTAGCAGTAGACTACGTCTCTAAGTGGGTTGAAGCAGTCGCTAGTCCCAGCAACGATGCGAAAGTTGTCATGAAGCTGTTTAAATCTGTGATATTCCCGCGTTTTGGAGTTCCTAGAATTGTGATAAGCGACGGAGGATCGCACTTCATCAACAAAGTTTTCGAGAATCTTCTCAGAAAGAATGGAGTTAAACATAAAGTTGCTTCTCCATACCATCCCCAAACCAGCGGTCAAGTAGAGATCTCAAACAGAGAAATCAAGTCGATTTTGCAGAAAACTACTGCAGTTCATCGCAAGGATTGGTCTACAAAGCTTGACAACACATTATGGGCATATCGAACAGCTTTCAAGACGCCATTAGGAACAACACCATTCAACCTAGTTTATGGAAAAGCATGTCACCTTCTAGTAGAACTCGAGTATAAGGCGCAATGGGCTATCAAGGAGATGAACATGAATCTGAAAACAGCTGGAGAAAGAAGACTACTTCAACTTCACGAGTTAGAAGAAATCCAACACAATGCTTACGAAAACTCGAAGATCTACAAGGAGAAGACTAAAGCATATCATGATAAGAAGATTATTCATAGAACTTTTGCTCCTAATGATAAGGTACTCCTTTTCAATTCTCGTCTTAAGCTTTTTCCAGGAATCTTACGTTCAAGATGGTCATGACCATTCACGATAAAGGAAGTCAAACCATACAGAGCCATTGTCCTATGGGACAGAACCGGAAACTCATTTACAGTGAATGGACAGCGTGTAAAGCCATATTTGGCTGAAGAAAGAGAAGACGAGAGAGAAGTGATGTTTTTGATTGATCCATCATCGGCCAATGATGAGACCAAGGAGTGTCACGACCCCGGTTAAGTCTAATCGAGCAACAATGTCAAGCTAATGACTTGAAACAAGCGCTTAGTGGGAGGCAACCCACTTGGTATTTTATCTATTTCCCTTTGACCTTTATTTTCTATTTCCATTGTTTTGTTTCTGTTTCATTTAATTTCAGGTTTTCAATAAGGAAGAATAAATACAAAAGACGAGCAGCACTCTCCAACACGATAAGTTCACTTAAACATTTCAACTTTTCTATTTTCTTTGCCATTCTTTCCAAGATTTATCACACTGAGGACAGTGTGAAATAAGTCTGGGGGAGGATGTTCATCCGTTACTAATGAAATTTGATTTGTTTTGGACACATTTTTCAAAAAGTTTTTCAAAACGTTTTTCATAAAAATTTTCAAAAATCGTTTTCAAAATGTTTTTCAAAAAGTTTTCAAACCAGGAACACAATAAAAAATACTATGATGAATTAGACCAATGTGCTTCTACGCTATTTCCTCGTTTTTTGCTTTTTTTGTGATTTAGGCCTAGACTAGGCGGTAGCTAAGTACTTGCATTATGAAATCCCACCAGAGAACTTCTATTCATGGAGATTCTTTCTGACAGGATATACTAGCTTATTTTATCTGGACTTAATTTTGACTTAATTTTCTCATTAAAGCGTTAGATCAGGGAAACGAATCATACATTCAGGACTCCTTTATCTTTTTACCACTCTTTGTTGATCCTGAATGGCTAGTTCATCTTTAGCTAGTTCCCCACCGAACCTAACCTCTTTCAAACCACATGCACTCTTATTTTTCATTATCCTATATGCAGATATGTGCAAAAACGTCGGAGAGAAAGAGGATAAACGCGGTTTTCAGTCACTGAAGACGGAGACCTGCGATTTCATTGGAATGATTCAACAAAAGGAGAAAATTCAGTTTGCCTTTGGAAAAAACTCAAAATCTTGGTACAATTTTCGTCCCTTAGACTCTCTCTCTATAAAAGGTTGTTTCCTCTAAAAATAAAATAAAATAAAAATAAAAATAAAAATAAAAAAAAATGAAGGGAAAGGAAATAAAAACCTTAGAGAGTCTTGGAGGATCGAATTTTATACTTGAGGCAAGCTTGATCTGATTTTATGGAGTTTTGGAGATTATCTTTATGATTCCCGGAAAAGATCTAAGTCTGGGGGAACAACTGTTTACAACAAAGGAGGGAGATTATGCAACAACAATCGGCAAAGGAGAAGTGACTAAAAATCTGCGGTCACCAACAGGTCCTTCTCTCTCTTGCGGTTTTGCATAATATCTTGCATCCTCCATAATCTTCAGGTAACCCGAAACACTTTAACTCCACCACTTAAATAGCCTTTAATGCCAAACGCCGTCTACCCTGAATAATGTCTTTAATGAGAACTCACAATATACTTAATGAATGTAGAGAGCTAGTTGACTGGAAGTTAGATCTAAGTGTGTAGATTTTTTGCATGACGGATTAACCGACTAGTTTGCTTGTATTTTGGTGAGAATTTTCTAGACTAGATCCAAATAGATGTTTCACGATAAGTTATGGTTTAGAAGGACGGTCATTAAGATATTGTTTAGTTCCTGCGATTTTTCAAAAATTTCTTTCCTGACTTAAGTTTGTTTGAGGATAAACAAAAAGGTAAGTCTGGGGGAGTTGATAACACCGTATTTTGACCACTTTTATGGATCATAATTATGTCTTATGCAGGTGTTTTAACTCTGTTTTCAATGGTTTTTAAAGTATTTTAAATTTTTTAGAGTTTCAAAAGACTTTACAGGAAACTTGGGCAAAAGATATGCAATTTGGAACAAATGAGTAATTTTGGATAAATGCAGACCGTCAGAAGTATGACAAGCGATGAAGACCTTCTCACCGTCTGATCACCCCCAAAATTTGAGACAACATAGAGGATCCAACCAGATTTTTAATGCACTTGGTTTGGAGACAATCCAACGGTTAGATCTTCAGATACTCCCGATGCAAGAATGACAGAAAATGCAGTTCCGGAAGAGAGCATGAGCCGGGACCGCGACCAACACCCATTTTCCCGCGGGTAGAGCCACCGCGACCGCGGAACTTGGTCGTGCACTTTCCAGACGACTTAATTAAAGCCCAGATCAATTTCTATCATTATTTTTGAAGCCCTAAGTGTCCAGAACCACCCCAGAAGTTATAAATACCCCCTTTAGGTCATTCCTAAAGGTGTGGAGACGACATAAGATAAAAATAGAGAGAGAATTCGTGTGGGTGCTTCAAAAACCATAGAAAGGCCGCCGCTTGAAGGAGGAGCCGCTGCTGGAGGAAGATATCGCGCCTCCATCTGCTTCTCCGTTCTTCGTTTTTCTTCCTTCTTTTCTTTAATTTCCTGCAACTTTCAATACTCTGTGATGATTGTTTACAATATGTTTGAGTAGTTACCCAGTTGGGTTTAAAGGGATTGTTCAAAGGGAATTTCATGTGTCTTTGCTTATGAATCGATAGATTTAGGATTTATAATCTTCTAGATGTTCTTCGTTTGCCTTTAATCCTACTGCGTGATTATTTGCTGGCCACTTAGAAGCCGATCTGATATGATATGTTGCGAAAGCTTTCATTGATTGTCTGAACTAGGGTGAAACGAGCAATTATTCTATAGGAGTGGAAACCTACCTGTAGTTGAGTTGTGAATATTGATGAGTCTTGTTCTGCTATTGCATCTTCTCCCTTCCAGGATCAGAGTGGAAACCTACTGATCAGGGTTGCGAGAGATAGTTGTTTAGTGCTGCGAAAGTAGGCTATTCATACTTCTGTGCCTCGAGTTCTAGAACATACGTAGTTGATTACCTTCATCATATGCTTAAAATCGACATAGCTTAGTCCATGAACCCCTGCGAATTCCCCTTGAGCCCCAACATTTGTCTTTAATTGCTTACAACCTTCGATTTTATCTGCTTTTATTCGCTTGTTACCTGCTTTCATTCATAGCCGATTTTTACTTGCTTGCACTTGCCTTTGTTTTTATTTGCTTTTACTTGTTTAGCTTTCTAGTTTAGATTTAGTGACAACCAAAAACCCAAAACCAAAACCAAAACCTTTTTAATTCTAATCTCATTTAAGCGTTGCAGTGAATTCGTACTGAAACAACTAAGTCTCTGTGGATCGATACCCTAAGTACTACAGCGCACATCTGTGCACTTGCAGACATTTAGGGGTTATAAATTTAAAACCTGAAGCTTAGTAGAACGAAACCGACCAACCCCGTTTACAAACCGCAATCAAGTAGCGTAATGAACTACAATCTGATCCAGATGCTTGGTGACACGAAAGTGTTCATCAGGTGTCAGATCTAGTTTGGGTGAGCAAAACAAACATAGGAGTGGAAACCTACCTATGGGCGATTTGTGAATGCTGACGAGTCTTAAACATAATGCTTCTCTTCTTTTCCAGGGCCAGAGTGGAAACCTACTGTTCAGGGTTGAGAGAGATAGTTGTCTATGATCACGACAGTGGCGTATTCATACGTCCGTGACTCCAGTTCGAAAAGTTTAAGCTAAGATCTTATCAAATTTACTCTCTAGCAATGTTTTGAATCGTTCATACCCCTGAGAAAACTTCCCTGAACCCCAACGCCTCTTTTCTTATAGATTTACACCAATTTTCATTCAAGCTTTAGTCATGTTTATTTACTCTTTCAATCGATTTTCATTTAAGCAATTAGGTTAGCCGTTTTTCTCGTTTTTACCCGTTTTCGTTAAGTTTAGTTATTAGGTCATTTTAATTACCGTATTTTCTCTTTAGGATTCGTTTTTACATTTTAGACACACCACCAAAACCCTCACAAAACTCGCCTGGTTCTAGACTTCCTTACTTTATATTTCTTTCGAAGGCTTTTGCAGGAAAGATCCTCCTTCCCTGTGGATTCGATCCCTAAGTACTACAATCGATCAGCTGTGCACTTGCGGCTATTGATTTCATTTAGGGTAAAACTTGACAACCCTCAACACGACACGCATCAAGTTTTTGGCGCCGTTGCCGGGGAAGGCACAGGTTTTCTTTTCTGCAAAACCCTAAGAAAGGTTGGTAAATCGACTCTAGAACACCTTTTATACATTTTTTTGTCGTTTTTGGTTCTTCTTGTTTCAGGTTATGAAGCAATGAACCAGATGAAACGAAATTACTACTATGAGGGAGGTTTTTACAACACTCCTCAAGCCACTCAACGCCGAGAAGCACAATACATTCGTGATCTCTCCTCAATGGATCAGAATTCAATTCTGAACCACCACACAAGAGGACTTCACAGCCACAACAAATCAATTCGCGAAGGTTTAGAGGAACAAGGATTCTACTGGGACCATGACCCTTATTCAACTTACAAGGCCCACGGAGATATCCATGATCCTCTCTTTGATGAAGATATGTCGTCTGTCTCCCAAACCGAGATTGATGATATGCTTGAGGAGCTCAATGAATCTATAGATGACGGGTATTGGGTATCTTGTGAAGTAGATGGAGAATCCTCCATCAAGTTCGTTATAAAGAGGCCATCAAATGAAATTGCTTTGGATGATCACGTCATGGAAGCCAGTCATCAAGAAAAAGGAGAACCTATTTCTATCCCTAGTGACGATCTCGTCTCTATCGATTCATTCAAGTGCTTTGGAGATGACAAACAAGATCATACGTCCCTTCCTCTTGATGAACCAAATTCTTTTTCTCCTTCAGCTCCTCACCATCTTGACTGTGAGACAGAAAACGTGAAAGATGAGACACTAATGGTGACATCAAAACCACCATTGGAGGCGCTTTCTAAGACAAAGGATCCCGAGAAGTTTGATGCCCCATTCTCAATCAAGGGAGTGAAATTTCGTGATTCTCTTTGTGATACTGGACCTGATGTGAATCTCATACCAAAGACCATTGCAGAGAATACAAGTATTTCGATTTTTCATCTTTTTAAGATGTACATTCACTATGGAGGTTTTTCTGGTGCAGCTCCACTCGGTTTCAAACCCGAATTGCCTTTTCAAGGGGAAGTTTGTCTTATTTCTACTGATTTCCATGTTATGGAGATGAGAAAGGATGGAACAAAACCCTTGATATTTGGTACTTCATTCCTGACATCTGTTGAAACACTCATCGACTACCCGAATCAATGTATGAGTTTCACAAATATGGACAAGAAAACCTCACATCCGGCGATTCCTACAAGAAACTCTCATTTTCTGACAATAGGCAGCGTAGATGATCCAATATTTGACCCTGGAGGAACTACAAAAGATGTTGGATATGTTCTAGAAAGAAGAGCACCCAAAGAAAACGCCGGATTTACAAGCTTGACGAACAAATGTATATTCTTATGTACACCTTTAACCAATGCTCATATGAGAGGTGATGGAGACTTAATTGAAGCAAGAGTGAAGCACAAATGGCCCTCAAGACTCTTTTCCGAAGACTATCCACAAGGGAAAAGAATTGGAGAAAAAAAGCAAGAGGGTCTGTACATCTCTCCTAGGACATTCGGCACCGCGGTCGCGTGTGCGCTACCAGCGGCCAACCCATGTTTTTCCGCGGTCGCGACACTTGCACCCACGGCCAAACCACCTTTCCCCGCGGTCGCGACACTTTCACCCACGGAGAATGCTCTTTATAACGAATCTTGGACAGTTCAAGCCAGGGCGACACCTCTCCAACCAAATTGTCCTCACCTTGGATGCTTAACCATCTCCACCACTTTAGATCATAAAGAATCATCTGTCCGTATATCTTGCAACATGATTCAATGCAATGACATGAGAGAGACCTTACCCACCTCATCATATAAGCTTCCAAAATATTCTCCTATCACAAGTGGTGTTGAAGACTCATACCTCAAAGGAGCTCCAAGACTGACTTTTGATCCTGGAGGAGACTACCATCTCAAACCTAAAGACAAAATTTCCAATTGGGAATGGCGTTATAAGGGATATACAAAGGAAAGAGAGGAGATGTCAAAAAAGACTTGTCTCAGGACAAGGTCTTCTTCATTGGACTAAGCCACGTCCAACACCAAAAGTCGAGCTAAACGACTTAAAACAGAAGCGCTTAATAGGGGGCAACCCATTTAGGTAATGTTTTATTTAGGATTTTTCTTTCTTTTTCTATTGATCTCTTTCTTTTTCTTAGTTTCAGGTGAATCTTATAAAACAAAAAAGCCAAAAAAATAAAAAAACCCGAAAAACCAAAAAGAAGGATGGTCCCTGACTGCTCGGCCCAGCAGAAACCAAGGAGAAGTAGGAACAAGCCGCGATATAAGCCCCCGCGGTCACAGATGCTCGGACTGCGGGAAACGCATGATCGACCGCGGCCAGGTCTTCCTGATCGCGGCCGAGCACCAGTTTGCCGCGGTTGCGTGGCTCCTGACCGCGGAAAATGGTCGTTGAGATTAAACCCGACCCCAAACCACCCACTTCACCTCATTCCACCTCACCAATCCCCACTCCACCTCATTCATCACTTTCCACCACCTTCATCACCACCTATCACCTTCCCAAACCTCTTCGAATGAATCCGGTTCATCTCCAACAGCATCCCGGATCCAGGTAAGTTCTCTTTGGCTTTACCAATTTGATTATCTATGCATTTTTCCAATCTCGACTTGTTTCACACTGAGGACAGTGTGATTTAAGTCTGGGGGAGGATTTCATCCCTTTCTAACCACTTTTCTCTCAGGAGTCTTGCATTTTCTACACTTTTTGCATTTTCCTTAAGGTTTTTCAAAATTGGTTTTCAAAACAAAATACGTTTTAAAAGGGAATGGTGAACATGAATCAATGATAGTTGACTGTGTGCTTTTAGACTGTTCCTAGTGACATGCTCATTCATGATTTAGGACTAGACTAGGCGGTAGCTAAGCACATTTGAAACGAAGTACCCATAAGAATTTGAATGATTTCGATTTAGATGAAGGAATACACTAGCTCTGTTTTATTTGGACTTACTTTGGACTTAACTTTTTCATTGAAGCATTAGACCAGGGAAACGAATCATACATTCAGGACTTCTTTATCCTTTTACCACTCTCTGTTGATCCTTAATGGCTAGTTCATCTTTAGCTAGTTCCCCACCTTAACCAATCCTCTTTTAAACCACATGCACTCTTGTTTTCTACTGTCTTATATGCAGATAAGTGCAAAAACGTTGGAGAGAAAGAGGAACGATGCAGTTTTCAGTCACCAAGGTCAGAGACCTGCGATTTACCGGAAAAGTTCCCGGAAAGATTCAACACAAGAGGAAGCTCAATTTGCCTTAGAAGAATCTCAAATTTTGGTACAATCTCGTCCTCTAGTCTCTCTCTCTCTTTAAAAGGCATTTCCTTTCAGAAAAAGAAAAAAAATCCAAAAATAAGAAAAGAAAGGAAATAAAAGCCTTAGAGAGTCTAGAGAAGTCAAATTTTAAGTCCTAAGGCAACTGGAGTTTGATTTTATGGAGTTTTGGAGATATTTTTTTGATTCCCGGAAAGAAAATAAGTCTGGGGGAATAGCTGTTTACAACAAAGGAGGAAGGATTATGCAACAACATTTGGCAAGAAGAAATGACTGAAAATTGCGGTCATTAACAGGTCCTTATCTCTCTTGCGGTTTTGCATATTATCTTGCATCCTCCAGATTCATCAGGTAACCCAAAACACTTAACTCCACCACTTAAACTGCCCTTTAATGCCAAACGCCGTCTACCCTGGATGATGTCTTTAATGGAAACTCACTATTGAACTTAATGAATGTAGAGAGCTAGTTGACTGGAATCAAGATTTAGATTGTTTAAGTTTTGCATGACGGAAAAAGTGGACTAGTATCTTTTGTGTACTGGTGAGAATTTTCTAGACTAAGTTGTGGATTGATGCACGATCTTTGGTCCTAGTTTAGGAGTTCATGTCTCTGAGATTTGTGCGTTCCCTATTTTTGTTTTCACTTAACCAGTTTAGGCTTTTACTTTGTTTGAGGACAAACAAAGATTTAAGTCTGGGGGAGTTGATAACACCGTATTTTGACCCCTTTTATGGATTATTTTGAAATACTTTTTCTATGTTTTTAATTGCTTTTAAGTACTTTTATTACGTTTTTCTAGTATTTGTAGTTCCAAGACTCTTTTCAGGTAACTTAGGGAAAAGCTTAACAAAATGGATAGAAAACCAGATTTCAGCTCAGAGTCAAACCGTCAGAAGTTCACCCCCGATTGAAGGCCTTCTCACCGTCTGATCCAGCTCGAATTTGGAGATCTTAAAGATGGAATTATCAGCTTTCCAGCACACTTTACACATTGGCAATCCAACAGTTCAATCAAAAGATACGCGAAGAGCAAGATGTCCCGTAAACCAGCCGGCAAGCGTTTCCACCCGCGGCCAACGAGCCATTCTCCGCGGTCACAACCACCGCGACCGCGGCCAGCCACCCATTTCCCGCGGTCACGCACATCCCAACCGTGGCCAGCTAACTCCGACTTTGAAGGCCCATTTCTGAAGCCCGTATCATTTTCCCAGCCTCAATTCCGGAACCCTAGACACCAGAGAGTATTGGAGACTATAAATACATGTCATTTAGGTCGTTTTTAGAGAGAGAAGAAGAGAGACGAAATACTTTACAGAAATATTACTTTAAGCTTTGTTTTTAGGTTTTAGGGAGAGAGAGATCTGTCTCTTGAACCCTTGTTCTTTCTTTTTCAATTTCGGTTTCTGTTCTACTTTTTAATACTATGTTTTTGATTTTGTTTATTATGTCTGAGTAGTTTTATTGTAGGGTCTAAGGGATTTTCGATGGGGTTATATATGTTCGGTGAGGATTCCATGAGCTTTTGAGACGAATCTTAGAACGTTTTCTTCTGAATTCGTTTTTACTGCATGAGTAGCGTCATGAACTACAATCTGATCCAGATGCTTGCTGACACGAAAGTGTTCATCAGGTGTCAGATCTAGTTTGGGAGAGCAAAACAAACATAGGAGTGGAAACCTTCCTATGAGCGATTTGTGAATGCTGACGAGTCTTAAACATAATGCATCTCTTCTTTTCCAGGGCCAGAATGAAATCATACAAAAGTCAAGTGATATCCTCGAATCGAAGCAGGAGATCAAAGAAGTTAGAGAATTCGCCTCCTGGTATAGAGAGAAGACAGACGAAGAGTTGCAGGAGATCGAGGACAGGCTGAACAAACTCGAGCTCAAAGCACGGGAGATTGATGCAAGAATGGGACAGATGCCCAACATTGAGCCAATTGTGAGATTTTCTAAGAAATCTCCCAAAGATCCTGATGAAGATGCACAACAATACCCTGGTATGAGTTCAGATGATGCTAGTCTACCAAAGAAGGAGCTGAAGAAGTTCGTACCAAGTACAAGAAGGAAGAATCAGACTATGAGCAAATCAAGTCCGGAGCCGCGGGTCCGTCTACTCTGACCGCGGTCAAGGCTCCTTTTCCTGCGGTCGCGAGGCCTCTGACCGCAGGGATTGATCGTTCAGATTTGCCTCCAGAATTTGAAACAAAGATGCTACATCTTCTGGCCCAACTTCAACCTCCAACACCTAAAAAAGCAACTCAGGAAGAAAGAAACCAAGTTTTAGATGAAGAAACGGATTGGCAGGAATCATTACCTTGTATGATGGCAATGGAATGTGTTGAGGATTCAGATGACTCTTCAATCCAAGAAGACCCGATATGCAGCAAGATAAAGATTCCATATAACGATTCAATCATTGAATACGACGCTGCACCTTTATTTTGTGAGTCATATTCTGCTTTTGAAACACCAGCCAACACTTACAAAGAAAGGCAAGTTCAAACTCTCCATAAGGTCAAGACTGCATGTCAGTTTCTCATCTCTTGTTCTATTAGAGGTGAAATGTTTAAGGATATACTTTGTGATTCTGGAGCTTGTCTTAACATGATGTCCAAGGTAATTGCTTTGAGACTTGGTATTAAGCACCTGCGCAGGACTAGAGCAAGGATTAGTCTAGCTGATAATTCCAATGCAACACCTCAATGAATAGCTCATGACATTCCTTTGAGAATAGGAGATTGCATTGTGCCTGTCGACTTCTACATTGTCAAAACAAGAGACGCAACACATCCAGTGATTCTCGGATGGTCTTTTCTAGCATCTTCCGGAGCTATAATGAACTGGCCAAACCGGAGGATTTAATTTACTAATATCGACAAAGATGTCTTCACAGAATCTGTCCTATACAACAGCAATGCAAGAAAACGTTCTGCAACATAAGAGTTTGAAGAAGAACTTTGGAGCGACGAAGAACCTGCTAGGCAAAGCAAGGAGATGTCGAAAAAGATTTGTCTCAGGACAAGATATTCTTCATTGGACTAAGCCACGTCTTACACCAAAGTCGAGCTAAACGACTTAAAACAGAAGCGCTTATTGGGAGGCAACCCATTTAGGTATTGTTTTCTTTAGGATTTTTCTTTCATTTTCTATTGATCTTTTTCTTTTTCTTAGTTTCAATTGTTTCTCATAAATAAAAAAATCCAAAAAAATCAAAAAACCGAAAAAACAAAAAAGAAGGATGATCTCTGACTGCTCGGCCTAGCAGGAACCAAGGAGAAGCAGGAATAGGCCGGATATTAAGTCCCAGCGGTCGCAGGTGTTCTGACCGCAGGAGACACTACTTCGACCGCGGCCGCGTCTTTCTGACCGCGGCTGAGCACCAGTTTACTGCGGTCGCGTGACCCCTGACCACGGTAAATGGTCGTTCAGATGATACCCGACCCTAAACCACCCACTTCACCTCATTCCACCACAGTAAGCCCCATTCCACCTCATTTATCACTTTCCATCCCCTTCCATCACCACCTATCACCTTCTCAAACCTCTTCGAATGGATCCGGTCCATCTACACCAGCATCCCGGATCTAGGTAAGTTCTCTTTGGTCTTACCAAATTCGATTATCTATGCATTTTTCTCATCTAATCTCGACTTGTTTCACACTGATGACAGTGTGATTTAAGTCTGGGGGAGGATTTCATCCCTTTTGATAACTTCGTATTTTGACCACTTTTATGGATCGTTTTAAAATACTTTTTCTATGTTTTTAATTGCTTTTAAGTACTTTTATTACGTTTTTCTAGTATTTGTAGTTTCAAGACTCTTTTCAAGTAACTTAGGGAAAAGCTTAACAAAATGGATAGAAAACCAGATTTCAGCTCATAGTCAAACTGTCAGAATTTCACCCCCGATTGAAGGCCTTCTCACCGTCTGATCCAGCTCGAATTTGGAGATCTTAAAGATGAAAGTATCAGCTTTCCAGCACACTTTACAGCTTGGCAATCCAACAGTTCAATCAAAAGATACGCGAAGAGCAAGATGTCACGTAAACCAGCCGACAAGCGTTTCCACCCGCGGCCAACAAGACATTTCCCGCGGTCACGCACATCCAGACCGCGGCCAGCTAACTCCGACTTTGAAGGCCCACTTCTGAAGCCCGTATCATTTTCCCCGCCTCAATTCCGGAACCCTAGACACTAGAGAGTATTGGAGACTATAAATACATGTCATTTAGGTCGTTTTTAGAGAGAGAAGAAGAGAGACGAAATACTTTACAGAAATTTTACTTTAAGCTTTGTTTTTAGGTTTTAGGGAGAGAGAGATCTGTCTCTTGAACCCTTGTTTTTTCTTTTTCAATTTCGGTTTCTATTCTACTTTTTAATACTATGTTTTTGATTTTGTTTATTATGTCTGAGTAGTTTTATTGTTGGGTCTAAGGGATTTTCGATGGGGTTATATATGTTCGGTGAGGATTCCATGAGCTTTTGAGCCGAATCTTAGAATTTTTTCTTTTGAATTCGTTTTTACTGCATGAGAGTAGCGTCCTGAACTACAGTCTGATCGAGATGCTTGGTGACACGAAAGTGTTCATCAGGTGTCAGATCTAGTTTGGGAGAGCAAAACAAACATATGAGTGAAAACCTACCTATGGGCGATTTGTGAATGCTGACGAGTATTAAACATAATGCATCTTTTCTTTTCCAGGGCCAGAGTGGAAACCTACTGGTCAGGGTTGACAGAGATAGTTGTCTATGATCACGACAGTGGCGTATTCATGCATCCGTGACTCCAGTTCGAAAAGTTTAAGCTAAGATCTTTTCAAATTTACTCTCTAGCAATGTTTTGAATCGTTCATACCACTGAGAAAACTTCCCTGAACCCTAGCGCCTCTTTTCTTATAGATTTACACCGATTTTCATTCAAGCTTTAGTCTAGTTTATTTACTCTTTCAACCGATTTTCATTTAAGCAATTAGGTTAGCCGTTTTTCTCGTTTTTACCCGTTTTCGTTAAGTTTAGTTATTAGGTCATTTTAATTACCGTATTTTCTCTTTAGGATTCGTTTTTACATTTTAGACACACCAACAAAACCCTCACAAAACTCGCCTGATTCTAGACTTCTTTACTTTATATTTTTTTCGAAGGTTTTCGCAGGAAAGATCCTCTTTTCCTGTGGATTCGATCCCTAAGTACTACAATCGATCAGTTGTGCAATTGCGGCTATTGATTTCATTTAGGGTAAAACTTGACAACCCTCAACACAACACGCATCAAGTTTTTGGCGCCGTTGCCGGGGAAGACACACGTTTTCTTTTCCGCAAAACCCTAAGAAATGTTGGTAAATCGACTCTAGAACACCTTTTGTACTTTTTTTTCGTTTTTGGTTCTTCTTGTTTCAGGTTATGAAGCAATGAACCATATGAAACAAAATTACTACTATGAGGGAGGTTTTTACAACACTCCTCAAGCCACTCAACGCCGAGAAGCACAATACATTCGTGATCTCTTCTCAATGGATCAGAATTCAATTCCGAACCACCACACAAGAGGACTTCGCAGCCACAACAATCAATTCGCGAAGGTTTAGAGGCACAAGGATTCTACTGGGACCACGACCCTTATTCAACTTACAATGCCCACGGAGATATCCATGATCCTCTCTTTGATGAAGATATGTCGTCTGTCTCCCAAACCGAGATTGATGATATGCTTCAGGAGCTCAATGAATCTATGGATAATGGGTATTGGGTAGCTTGTGAAGTAGATGGAGAATCCTCCATCAAGTTTGTTAGAGATAGGCCATCAAATGAAAGTCCTTTGGATGATCACGTCATGGAAGCCAGTCATCAAGAAAAAAGAGAACCTATTCCTATCTTTAGTGACGATCTCGTCTCTACCGATTCGTTCAAGTGTTTTGGAGATGACAAACAAGTTCATAAGTCACTTCCTCTTGATGAACCAAAGCCTTTTTCTCCTTCAGCTCCTCACTATCTTGACTGTGAGACAGAACACGTGAAAGATGAGACACTAATGGTGACATCAAAACCACCATTGGAGGCGCTTTCTAAGACGAAGGATCCCGAGAAGTTTGATGCCCCGTTCTCAATCAAGGGAGTGAAATTTCGTGATTCTCCTTGTGACATTGGACCTGATTTGAATCTCATACCAAAGGCCATTGCAGAGAATATAAGTATTTCGGTTTTTCATCCCTCTAAGATTTATATTCACTATGGAGATTTTTCTGGTGCAGCTCTACTTAGTTCCAAACCAGAATTGCCTTTTCAAGGGAAAGGTTGTCTTGTTTCTACTGGTTCCCATGCTATAGAGATGAGAAACAATGCAACAAAACCCTTAATACTTGGTACTTCGTTCCTAGCATCTGTTGGAACACTCATCAACTACCTGCATCAACATATGAGTTTCCTGAAGATCAACAAGAAAACCCCATACCCGGTGATTACTACAAGGAACTCTCATTGTTTGATCATAGGCAGCATAGAAGATCCAATATTTGACCCTGGAGGAGCTACAAAGGATGTTGGATACGTTCTAGAAAGAAGAGCCCCCAAAGAAAATGCCGGATTTACAAATTTGACAAACAAAGGTATTTTCTTATGCACACCTTTAACAAATGCTCATTTGAGAGGTGATGCAGACTTAATTGAAGCGAGAGTGAAGTTTAAATGGCTCTCAAGACTCTTTTCCAAAGACTCTCCACAAGGAAAAAGAATTAGAAACAAGAAGCAAGAGGATCTGAACATCTTTCCTAGGACATTCGGCACCGCGGTCGTGTGTGCGCTACCAGCGGCCAACCCATGTTTCTCCGCGATCGCGACACTTGCACCCGCGGCCAAACCACCTTTCCCCGCGGTCGCAACATTTCCACCCGCGGAGAATGCTCTTTATACCGACCCTTGGACAGTTCAAGCCATGGCGACACCTCTCCAACCAAATTGTCCTCACCTTGGATGCTTAACCATCTCCACCACTTCAGATCATAAAGAATCATCTGTCCTTGTATCTTGCAACATGGTTCAATGTCATGAAGTGAGCGAGACCATATTCACCTAATCATACAAGCATCTAAGACGTTCTCCTATCACAAGTGGTGTTGAAGACTCATACCTCAAAGAAGTTCCAAGACTGATTTTTGATCCTGGAGGAGGCTACCATCTCGAACCTAAGGACAAAATTTCCAATTGGGAATGGCGTTATAAAGGATATACAAAGGAAAGACAAGGAGAAGCAAAGAAGAGTTGTCCCAAGACATTGTCTTTTTTTAAAGACTAAACCACGTCCAACACCAAAGTCGAGCTAAACGACTTAAAACAGAAGCGCTTAACGGGAGGCAACCCATTTAGGTATTGCTTTCTTTAGGATTTTTCTTTCTTTTTTCCATTGATCTTTTTTTTTTCTTAGTTTCAGGTGTTTCTTATAAAACAAAAAGCCAAAAAAATAAATAAAAAAAAACAGAAAAAAACCAAAAAGAAGGATGGTCCCTGACTGCTCGGCCCAGCAGGAACCAAGGAGAAGCAGGAACAGGCCGCGATATAAGCCCCCACGGTCGCAGGTGTTCTGACCGCGGAAAACACATGTTCGACCGCGGGCGCATCTTTCTGACCGCGGCCGAACATTGGTTTGCCGTGGTCGCGTGGCTCCTGACCGCGGCAAATGGTCGTTGAGATCAAACCCGACCCCAAACCACCCACTTCACCTCATTCCACCTCACCAATCCCCACTCCCCCTCATTCATCACTTTCCACCACCTTCATCACCACCTATTACCTTCCCAAACTTCTTCGAATGAATCCGGTTCATCTCCACCAGCATCCCGGATCCAGGAAAGATCTCTTTGGCTTTACCAATTCGATTATCTATGCATTTTTCTCATCCAATCTCGACTTGTTTCACACTGAGGACAGTGTGATTTAAGTCTGGGGGAGGATTTCATCCCTTTCTAACCACTTTTCTCTCATGAGTCTTGCATTTTCTACACTTTTTGCATTTTCCTTAAGGTTTTTCAAAATTGGTTTTCAAAACAAAATACGTTTTAGAAGGGAATGGTGAACATGAATCAATGATAGTTGACTGTGTGCTTTTAGACTGTTCCTAGTGACATGCTCATTCATGATTTAGGACTAGACTAGGCGGTAGCTAAGCACATTTGAAACGAAGTACCCATAGGAATTTGAATGATTTCGATTTAGATGAAGGAATATACTAGCTCTGTTTTATTTGGACTTACTTTGGACTTAACTTTTTCATTGAAGCATTAGACCAGGGAAACGAATCATACATTCAGGACTTCTTTATCCTTTTACCACTCTCTGTTGATCCTTAATGGCTAGTTCATCTTTAGCTAGTTCCCCACCTTAACCAATCCTCTTTCAAACCACATGCACTCTTGTTTTCTACTGTCTTATATGCAAAAAAGTGCAAAAACGTTGGAGAGAAAGATGAACGACGCAGTTTTCAGTCACCAAGGACAGAGACCTGTGATTTGCCAAAAAAGTTCCCGGAAGTATTCAACACAAGAGGAAGCTCAGTTTGCCTTAGAAGAATCTCAAATTTTGGTACAATCTCGTCCTCTAGTCTCTCTCTCTTTAAAATGCATTTCCCCTTTCTAAAAAAAAAAACCAAAAATTAGGAAAGAAAGGAAATAAAAGCCTTAGAGAGTCTACAGAGGTCGAATTTTAAGTCCCAAGGCAACAAGAGTTCGATTTTATGGAGTTTTGGAGATCATTTTCTGATTCCCAGAAAGAATCTAAGTCTGGGGGAATAGCTGTTTACAACAAAGGAGGAAGGATTATGCAACAACATTTGGCAAGAAGAAATGACTGAAAATTGCGATCCTCAACAGGTCCTTATCTTTCTTGCGGTTTTGCATATTATCTTGCGCCCTCCAGATTCATCAGGTAATCCGAAACACTTTAACTCCACCACTTAAACAACCGTCTACCCTGGATGATGTCTTTAATGGGAACTCACTATTGAACTTAATGAATGTAGAGAGCTAGTTGACTGGAATCAAGATTTAGATTGTTTAAGTTTTGCATGACGGAAAAAGTGGACTAGTATCTTTTGTGTATTGGTGAGAATTTTCTAGACTAAGTTGTGGATTGATGCACGATCTTTGGTCCTAGTTTAGGAGTTCATGTCTCTGAGATTTGTGCGTTCCCTATTTTTGTTTTCACTTAACCAGTTTAGGCTTTTGCTTTGTTTGAGGACAAACAAAGGTTTAAGTCTGGGGGAGTTGATAACACCGTATTTTGACAACTTTTATAGATCGTTTTGAAATATTTTTTCTATGTTTTTAATTGCTTTTAAGTACTTTTATTACATTTTTCTAGTATTTGTAGTTCCAAAACTCTTTTCAGGTAACTTAGGGAAAAGCTTAACAAAATGGATAGAAAACCAGATTTCAGCTCAGAGTCAAACCGTCAGAAGTTCACCCCCGATTGAAGGCTTTCTCACCATCTGATCCAGCTCGAATTTGGAGATCTTAAAGATGGAAGTATCAGCTTTCCAGCACACTTTACAGTTTGGCAATCCAACGGTTCAATCAAAAGATACACGAAGAGCAAGATGTCCCATAAACCAGCCGGCAAGCGTTTCCACCTGCGGCCAACAAGTCATTCTCCGCGGTCACAACCACCGCGACCGCGGCCAGCCACCCATTTACCGCGGTCACGCACATCCCGACCGCTGCCAGCTAACTCCGACTTTGAAGGCCCATTTCTGAAGCCCGTATCATTTTTCCAGCCTCAGTTCCGGAACCCTAAACACCAGAGAGTATTGGAGACTATAAATACATGTCATTTAGGTCGTTTTTAGAGAGAGAAGAAGAGAGACGAAATACTTTACAGAAATTTTACTTTAAGCTTTGTTTTTAGGTTTTAGGGAGAGAGAGATCTGTCTCGTGAACCCTTGTTCTTTCTTTTTCAATTTCGGTTTCTATTCTACTTTTTAATACTATGTTTTTGATTTCGTTTACTATGTCTGAGTAGTTTTATTGTTGGGTCTAAGGGATTTTCAATGGGGTTATATATGTTCGGTGAGGATTCCATGAGCTTTTGAGCAGAATCTTAGAACTTTTTCTTCTGAATTCGTTTTTACTGCATGAGAGTAGCGTCATGAACTACAATCTGATCCAGATGCTTGGTGACACGAAAGTGTTCATCAGGTGTCAGATCTAGTTTGGGAGAGCAAAACAAACATAGGAGTGAAAACCTACCTATGGGCGATTTGTGAATGCTGACGAGTCTTAAACATAATGCATCTTTTCTTTACCAGGGCCAGAGTGGAAACCTACTGGTCAGGGTTGAGAGAGATAGTTGTCTATGATCACGACAGTGGCGTATTCATACGTCCGTGACTCCAGTTAAAAAAGTTTAAGCTAAGATCTTATCAAATTTACTCTCTAGCAATGTTTTGAATCGTTCATACCCCTGAGAAAACTTCTCTGAACCCCAGCGCCTCTTTTCTTATAGATTTACACCGATTTTCATTCAAGCTTTAGTCTAGTTTATTTACTCTTTCAATTGATTTTCATTTAAGCAATTAGGTTAGCCATTTTCTCGTTTTTACCCGTTTTCGTTAAGTTTAGTTATTAAGTCATTTAATTACCGTATTTTCTCTTTAGGATTCGTTTTTACATTTTAGACACACCACCAAAACCCTCACAAAACTCGCCTGGTTTTAGACTTCCTTACTTTATATTTCTTTCGAAGGCTTTTGTAGGAAAGATCCTCCTTCCCTGCGGATTCGATCCCTAAGTACTACAATCGATCAGCTGTGCACTTGCGGCTATTGATTTCATTTCGGGTAAAACTTGACAACCCTAAACACGATACGCATCACCTTTCTAACCATTTTTCTTTCATGAGTCTTGCATTATCTACACTTTTTGCATTTTCCTTAAAGTTTTTAAAAATCGTTTTTCAAAACAAAATACGTTTTAAAAGAAATGGTGAACATGAATCAATGATAGTTGACTGTGTGCTTTTAGACTGTTCCTAGTGACATGCTCATTCATGATTTAGGACTAGACTAGGCGGTAGCTAAGCACATTTGAAACGAAGTACCCGAGAAAAATTTGAATGATTTTGATTTAGATGAAGGAATACACTAGCTCTGTTTTATTTGGACTTAACTCTCTCATTGAAGCATTAGACCAGGGAAACGAATCATATATTCAGGACTCCTTTATCCTTTTACCACTCTCTGTTGATCCTGAATGGCTAGTTCATCTTTAGCTAGTTCCCCACCTTAACCAATCCTCTTTCAAACCACATGCACTCTTGTTTTCTACTGTCTTATATGCAAATAAGTGCAAAAGCGTTGGAGAGAAAGATGAACGACGCAGTTTTCAGTCACCAAGGACAGAGACCTGTGATTTGCCAAAAAAGTTCCCGGAAGGATTCAACACAAGAGGAAGCTCAGTTTGCCTTAGAAGAATCTCAAATTTTGGTACAATCTCGTCCTCTAGTCTCTCTCTCTTTAAAATGCATTTCCCCTTTCTAAAAGGCAACAAGAGTTCGATTTTATGGAGTTTTGGAGATCATTTTCTGATTCCCTGAAAGAATCTAAGTCTGGGAGAATAGCTGTTTACAACAAAGGAGGAAGGATTATGCAACAACATTTGGCAAGAAGAAATGACTGAAAATTGCGGTCCTCAACAGGTCCTTATTTCTCTTGCGGTTTTGCATATTATCTTGCACCCTCCAGATTCATCAGGTAATCCGAAACACCTTAACTCCACCACTTAAACAACCGTCTACCCTGGATGATGTCTTTAATGGGAACTCACTATTGAACTTAATGAATGTAGAGAGCTTGTTGACTGGAATCAAGATTTAGATTGTTTAAGTTTTGTATGACGGAAAAAGTGGACTAGTATCTTTTGTGTATTGGTGAGAATTTTCTAGCCCAAGTTGTGGATTGATGCACGATCTTTGGTCCTAGTTTAGGAGTTCATGTCTCTGAGATTTGTGCGTTCCCTATTTTTGTTTTCACTTAACCAGTTTAGGCTTTTGCTTTGTTTGAGGACAAACAAAGGTTTAAGTCTGGGGGAGTTGATAACACCGTATTTTGACCACTTTTATGGATCGTTTTGAAATACTTTTTCTATGTTTTTAATTGCTTTTAAGTACTTTTATTACATTTTTCTAGTATTTATAGTTCCAAGACTCTTTTATTGGTAACTTAGGGAAAAGCTTAACAAAATGGATAGAAAACCAGATTTCAGCTCAGAGTCAAACCGTCAGAAGTTCACCCCCGATTGAAGGCCTTCTCACCGTCCGATCCAGCTCGAATTTGGAGATCTTAAAGATGGAAGTATCAGCTTTCCAGCACACTTTACAGTTTGGCAATCCAACGGTTCAATCAAAAGATACACGAAGAGCAAGATGTCCCATAAACCAGCCGGCAAGCGTTTCCACCTGCGGCCAACAAGCCATTGGTCACAACCACCGCGACCGCGGCCAGCCACCCATTTACCGCGGTCACGCACATCCCGACCGCTGCCAGCTAACTCCGACTTTGAAGGCCCATTTCTGAAGCCTGTATCATTTTCCCAGCCTCAGTTCCGGAACCCTAGACACCAGAGAGTACCGAAGACTATAAATACATGTCATTTAGGTCGTTTTTAGAGAGAGAAGAAGAGAGACGAAATAGTTTACAGAAATTTTACTTTAAGCTTTGTTTTAAGGTTTTAGGGAGAGAGAGATCTGTCTCTTGAACCCTTGTTCTTTCTTTTTCAATTTCGGTTTATATTCTACTTTTTAATACTATGTTTTTGATTTCGTTTATTATGTCTGAGTAGTTTTATTGTTGGGTCTAAGAGATTTTCGATGGGGTTATATATGTTCGGTGAGGATTCCATGAGCTTTTGAGCCGAATCTTTGAACTTTTTCTTCTGAATTCGTTTTTACTGCATGAGAGTAGCGTCATGAACTACAATCTGATCCAGATGCTTGGTGACACGAAAGTGTTCATCAGGTGTCAGATCTAGTTTGGGAGAGCAAAACAAACATATGAGTGAAAACTTACCTATGAGCGATTTGTGAATGCTGACGAGTCTTAAACATAATGCATCGCTTCTTTTCCAGGGCCAGAGTGGAAACCTACTGGTCAGGGTTGAGAGAGATAGTTGTCTATGATCAAGACAGTGGCGTATTCATACGTCCGTGACTCCAGTTAAAAAAGTTTAAGCTAAGATCATATAAAATTTACTCTCTAGCAATGTTTTGAATCGTTCATACCCCTGAGAAAACTTCCCTGAACCCCAGCGCCTCTTTTCTTATAGATTTACACCGATTTTCATTCAAGCTTTAGTCTAGTTTATTTACTTTTTCAATCGATTTTCATTTAAGAAATTAGGTTAGCCGTTTTCTCGTTTTTACCCGTTTTCGTTAAGTTTAGTTATTAGGTCATTTAATTACCGTATTTTCTCTTTAAGATTCGTTTTTACATTTTAGACACACCACCAAAACCCTCATAAAACTCGCCTGGTTCAAGACTTCCTTACTTTATATTTCTTTCGAAGGCTTTTGCAGGAAAGATCCTCCTTCCCTGCGGATTCGATCCCTAAGTACTACAATCGATCAGCTGTGCACTTGCGGCTATTGATTTCATTTAGGGTAAAACTTGACAACCCTAAACACGACACGCATCACCTTTCTAACCATTTTTCTTTCATGAGTCTTGCATTATCTACACTTTTTGCATTTTCCTTAAAGTTTTTCAAAATCGGTTTTCAAAAGAAAATACGTTTTAAAAGATATGGTGAACATGAATCAATGATAGTTGACTGTGTGCTTTTAGACTGTTCCTAGTGACATGCTCATTCATGATTTAGGACTAGAGGCGGTAGCTAAGCACATTTGAAACGAAGTACCCGAGAGAAATTTGAATGATTTTGATTTAGATGAAGGAATACACTAGCTCTCTTTTATTTGGACTTAACTCTCTCATTGAAGCATTAGACCAGGGAAACGAATCATATATTCAGGACTCCTTTATCCTTTTACCACTCTCTGTTGATCCTGAATGGCTAGTTCATCTTTAGCTAGTTCACCACCTTAACCAATCCTCTTTCAAACCACATGCACTCTTGTTTTCTACTGTCTTATATGCAAATAAGTGCAAAAACGTTGGAGAGAAAGATGAACGACGCAGTTTTCAGTCACCAAGGACAGAGACCTGTGATTTGCCAAAAAAGTTCCCGGAAGGATTCAACACAAGAGGAAGCTCGATTTGCCTTAGAAGAATCTCAAATTTTGGTACAATCTCGTCCTCTAGTCTCTCTCTCTTTAAAATGCATTTCCCCTTTCTAAAAAAAAATGAAAAAAAAATCCGAAAATATGAAAGGAAAGGAAATAAAAGCCTTAGAGAGTCTAGAGAGGTCGAATTTTAAGTCCCAAGGCAACTGGAGTTCAAGTTTATGGAGTTTTGGAGATCATATTTCCGGAAAGAATCTAAGTCTGGGGGAATATCTGTTCACAACAAAGGAGGAAGGATTATGCAACAACACTTGGCAAGAAGAAGTGACTGAAAATTGCGGTCATCAACAGGTCCTTATCTCTCTTGCGGTTTTGCATATTATCTAGCATCCTCCAGATTCATCAGGTAACCCAAAATACTTTAACTCCACCACTTAAACAGCCCTTTAATGCAAAAAGCCGTTAACCCTGGATGATGTCTTTAATGAGAATTCACTTTTGCACTTAATGAATGTAGATAGCTAGTTGACTGGAATCAAGATTTAGATTATTTAAGTTTTGCATGATGGAAAAAGTGGACTAGTATCTTTTGTGTCTTGGTGAGAATTTTCTATACTAAGTTGTGGATTGATGCACAATCTTTGGTCCTAGTTTAGGAGTTCATGTCTCTGAGATTTATGCATTCCCTATTTTTGTTTTCCTTTAACTAGTTTATACTTTTGCTTTGTTTGGGGACAAACAAAGGTTTAAGTCTAGGGGAGTTGATAACACCGTATTTTGACCACTTTTATGAATCGTTTTGAAATACTTTTACAATGTTTTCTATTGTTTTCAAGTACTTTTATTACGTTTTTCTAGTATTTGTAGTTCCAAGAGTCTTTTCAGGAAACTTATGGAAAAGCTTAACAAAATGGATAGAAGACTAGATTTTGAGTTCAGAGTCAAACCGTCAGAAGTTCACCCCGGATTGAAGGCCTTCTCACCGTCTGATCCAGCTCAAATTTGGAGATCTCAAAGATGAAAGTATCAGCTTTCCAGCACACTTTACATCTTGGCGAAGAGCAACATGTCCCGTAAACAAGCCGACAACCATTTCCACCCGCGGCCAACAGCCATTTCACCACGGTCAGAGGCTTCCCGACCGCGGCCAACCATCCATTCTTCGCAGCCACACACATTCCGATCGCGGCCAGCCAACTCCGAATTCGAAGGCCCATTTTTGAAGCCTAAAATGATTCTTTCATTTGGAGAAACCCTAAGTGACGCCCAGAGATGTCTTGAGCACTATAAATACATGTGTTAGGAACCCTTATTCGTATCATCATCACCTTTTACATCATCTTGTTTTCTTATTGTTTTTATACTTTAGCTTTTGGGGAAAGAGAGATCTATCTCTTGAACCCTTGTTCTTTCTTTTTCAATTTCGATTTCTGTTCTACTTTTCAATACTATGTTTTTTGATTTTGTTCATCTTGTCTGAGTAGTTTTATTGTTGGGTCTAAGGGATTTTCGATGGGGATACATATGTTCGATGAGGATTCCATGAGCTATTGAAGCCGAATCTTAGAACTTTTTCTTCTGAATTTATTTTTACTGCATGAGAGTAGCATCATGAACTACAATCTGATCCAGATGCTTGGTGATACGAAAGTGTTCATCCGGTGTCAGATCTAGTTTGGGAGAGCAAAACAAACATAGGAGTGGAAACCTAGCTTTGGACGATTTGTGAATGCTGACGAGTCGTAAACATAATGCATCTTTTCTCTTCCAGGGCCAGAGTGGAAACCTACTGGTCAGGGTTGAGAGATATAGTTGTCTATGATCACGACAGTGACGTATTCATACGTCCGTGACTCTAGTTCGAAAAGTTTAAGCTAAGATCTTATCAAATTTACTCTCTAGCAATGTTTTGAATCGTTTATACCCCAGAGAAAACTTCCCTGAAACCCAGCACCTCTTTCCTATATTTTTACACCGATTTTCATTCAAGCTTCAGTCTAATATTTTTACTCTTTCAATCTATTTTCATTTAAGCAATTAGGTTTAGCCGTTTTTCTCGTTTTTAGTCGATTTCATTAAGTTAAGTTATTATGTCATTTTAATTCCCGTATTTTCTAGTAAGATTAGTTTTTACGTTTTAAAGACACCACCAAAACCCCTACAAAAATCGTCTGGTTCTAAACTTTCTTACTTTATATTTCTTTCGAAGGCTTTTGCAGGAAAGATCCTCTTTCCCTATGGATTCGATCCCTAAGTACTACAATCGATCAGCTGTGCACTTGCGGCTATTGATTTCATTTAGGGTAAAACTTGACACCCTCATCGCAGACCACACATCAATATCTTACGTGCAAGAATTCGAATCGAAATTCGAGATCGAAAAGGAGCAGATAATAGAGTTGCAGACCATCTTTCACGAATTCGGGTTGAAGAAAGATTGCTTTTAAATGACAGTTTGCCAGAAGAAAACATCTATGCAATAGATACTACTCCCACCAATGCCAATATCGCACACCAAGGAAACTCATGCGAAGATCAGATGCTTTCAACACCCCATGGTTTAGGCACATAGCGAATTACCTAGCAACTGATGTAGAACCACCGCAACTTTTTGGTTATAGGAAGAAAAAGTTTCTGAGACATTATTTTTAGGATGAACCTTATCTTTACAAGAGATGTGCTAATGGGTTATTCCGAAGATGGATGCCATAGCTCGTCTTACGCAGGACACTTCACAACCTTCAAAACCGTTTCGAAGATCTTGCAAGCAGGTTTTTGGTGGCCTACTTTGTTCAAAGATACTCAAGCTTATATATCGCGATGCGATAAATGCCAAAAGATGGGCAACATAAGCAAAAGGAATGAGATGCCTCAAAATTTAATTCTCGAAGTTGAAATATATGATATCTGGGGAATAGATTTTATGAGACCATTTCCGACTTCTTTTGGAAACCAATACATTTTAGTAGCAATAGACTACGTCTCTAAGTGGGTTGAAACAGTCGCTAGTCCCACCAATGATGCGAAAGTCGTCATGAAGCTGTTTAAATCTGTTATATTCCCGCGTTTTGGAGTTCCTAGAATTGTGATAAGCGATGGAGGATCGCATTTCATCAACAGAGTTTTCGAGAATATTCTTAGAAAGAATGGAGTCACGCATAAAGTTGCTTCTCCATACCATCCCCAAACCAGCGGTCAAGTAGAGATCTCAAGCTTGACGACGCATTATGGGCATATCGAACAGCTTTCAAGACACTGTTAGGAACAACACCATTCAACCTAGTTTACGGAAAAGCATGTCACCTGCCAGTAGAACTCGAGTATAAAACGCAATGGGCTATCAAGGAGATGAATATGAACCTGAAAACAGCTGGAGAAAGAAGAATACTTCAACTTCACGAGTTAGAAGAAATCCGACACAATGCTTACGAAAACTCGAAGATCTACAAGGAGAAGACTAAATCATATCATGATAAGAAGATTATTCATAGAACTTTTGCTCCTAACGATAAAGTTATTCTTTTCAATTCTCGTCTTAAGCTTTTTCCAGGAAAACTACGATCAAGATGACCCTTCACGATAAAGGAAGTTAAGCCATACGGAGCCATTGTGCTATAGGACAAAAGCGGAAACTCATTTACAGTGAATGGACACATGTAAAGCCATATCTTGCGGAAGAAAGAGAATTGATGTTTTTGATTGATCCATCATCGGCCAATGATGAGACCAATGAGTGTCACGACCCCGGTTAAGTCTAATCGAGCAACAATGTCAAGCTAATGACTTGAAACAAGCGCTTAGTGGGAGGCAACACACATGATATTTTATTTATTTCCCTTTGACCTTTTTTTTTACTATTTCCATTGCTTTGTTTCTGTTTCATTTAATTCAGGTTTTCAATAAGGAAGAACAAACATAAAAGACGAGCAACACTCTCCAGCACGATAAGTTCACTTAAACATTTCAACTTTTCTATTTTCTTTACCATTCTTTCCAAGATTTATCACACTGGGGACAGTGTGAAAAAAGTCTGGGGGATGATGTTCATCCGTTACTAATGAAATTTGATTTGTTTTGAGTTTGTTTTGGACACATAAATTTTTTCAAAATGTTTTACATAGAATTTTTCCCAGCAACTTTTTCATAAATTTTTTTCAAAAATCGTTTTCAAAATGATTTTCAAAAAATTTTCAAACCAGGAACACAATAAACCATACTATGATGATTTAGACCAGTGTGCTTCTACGCTATTTCCTCGTTTTTTGCTCTTTTTGTGATTTAGGCCTAGACTAGGCGGTAGCTCGAAACTTGCATTACGAACTCCCACCAGAGGATTTCTATTCATGGAGATTCTTTCTGACAGGATATACTAGCTCATTTGATCTGGACTTAATCTTGACTTAATTTTCTCATTGAAGCATTAGATCAGGGAAATGAATCATACATTCAGGACTCCTTTATCCTTTTACCACTCTTTGTTGATCCTGAATGGCTAGGTCATCTTTAGCTAATTCCCCACCGAACCTAACCTCTTTCGAACCACATGCATTCTTGTTTTTCATTGTCCAATATGCAGATATGTGCAAAAACGTCAGAGAGAAAGAGGATCAACGTGGTTTTCAGTCACTGAAGACGAAGACCAGCGATTACATTGGAACAATTCAACAAAAGGATAAAACTCAGTTTGCCTTGGAAAAACTTTAAAATCTTGGTACAATTTCAACCCTTAGACCATCTCTCTATAAAATGTTGTTTGCCCTTTCTAAAAAAAAAGAAAAATAAGAAAGGAAAGGAAATTTAAAACCATAGAGAGTCTAGGAGGATCGAATTCTAACCTTGAGGCTTATATATTCATAAATTGCATCATTTAGTGTTCATATTTTAGTCCAAATCATATCTCATTTGCATAAATTTTAGGTATTTAGGCATTGTTTTAGGACTCAGGAGATTGCATTAGGTCCAAGAGAGTTTTGCATGGTTTGGAGTGTTATACAGGTGCTTTTGGAGCTTATTTGGAGTGGAGAATGTGATTCAGATGAATAAATGGAGTTGAAATGATCGAAAATGGTGTAGAGGAGCAATTTTGAGTCTCTCGGCAAAATGCAGTACTGATGGCTCGAAGATTCTCGGCTAAAATCCCGTGTCATCCTGTGTTAGGGTGATGAATTTCTTGGATTGCCACGGTCTTGTGTCATCCCGTGTCAATATGGTCGTGTCAAGGCGTGGACATTCGATGATTGCCACAGCCTGATGTTTGGCCGTGTCAAAGATCTTCATTGCTTGCCGTGGTCAGGTTCAAGGCCGTGCCTCAAGACCATGTCAAATTCCGAAGGTTGGCTTCATCAGTAGTACCTTGACATGGTCTGGTGTAGACCGTGGCATTCTCACCGTGTCAATCACCGAAGGTTGGCAGAACATTGCCATGGTCAGGTTAGACCGTGGCATTAAGGCCGTGTCATGCTCCTTTGACTCTTTAGCAAGCTTCAGATGTTGCCACGACCTAATGCTTGGCTGTGGCATGGTAACCATGTGAAATCCCGAGAGTTTTCATATTATGCCACTGCCAAGCCCTGGCCGTGGCATTATCACCGTGTCAAACCATGACATTTAGCACATTATCCACTCTTAGACGTCTGGCTGATATGTCTGTATCTTGCCTTCCGGAACTCACAGCTCACAACTCCAAATGCTACCAAACCAATTCCACATGAAAGGTGACTCATTAAGCCCCAACGTTTATGAAGAACTCAGTTTCATCCGGAGAGTGCAATGGTTCCCGGAGGGCTAATCTCTGAGGTGCATTGCACGGGTCCAAATCTGCTTTTAGACATATCTTCTTTCCGAATGCAATATCTCTTAGCTCACGACTCCAAATCTCATGATTCCAAGCGATCTGGAAACTAGACTCAGTTCTCTCCAACGTTTATGAAGACCCTGTAAATCAGATCGGAGGAGAAGGCTTCCCGGTAACGACGTCTTTGAGGTGTATCGGATTTCTCCGGATTGAGTGCGAGACATGTTCGTCTTCCTGTGACCATATCTTTCGTCTCATTGCTCCAAATGCCTTGATTCTAACTGTTCTGGAATCTAGACTCAATTATTTTGATCTTTTCTAAAGACCCCAGAAGCTGAATCGGCCGGAAATATCTTTCGGTAACGCGATTTCTGAGATGTATCTGCATCCGAGAGTTTTGGCCGAGAAGCTTAAGCGACCAGTACATGTTTTGGCCGAGAATCCTACCCGCGGTATTGATTAGCCGAGAATATCTGACCATAAGTACAGTATTTTGCCGAGAAGATCCATAATGCCCATTTCACCATTTTTGTTCATTTCAAGTGGTTCACATTCTCCACTCCAAATAGACCCCATAAGCACCTGTTTAACACTCCAAACCTTGCAAAACTCTATTGGACCTAATGCAATCTCCTAGTCCTAAAACAATGTCTAAAGACCTAAAATGTATGCAAATGAGGCATGATTTGAACTTAAATATGTACACTAAATGATGCAATTAATGAATATATCAACTCCCCAACACTTATCCTTCGCTTGCTTGTCCTCAAGGAAGAGGAACAAATGAGAGATAGAGGTTGAATGCATTGGGAGTTCATTTTTCCTTTGAAAGAGAGAAGTGACCACTAAGAGAATTCAAGTTCATGCTCAATATGCAATGGAAGACCATACTCTGATGTATCAACTCTACAGTATCTCCACAAGTTCTCCTATTCCTCAACTCTTTGACATTCATTAAGCTTTCAACCAAGTGGATCAAATGATGCTATGTTTAAACAAGCAGGTTTGGCTAGGGAGAGGATATGAGATTAAAATGATCTCATCAATGTTTGAGTGGTTTCAATGCAGCAAGGGGATCTCTCTATGAAATGATCAAACTTTGGCAGAATGCTAAAGGTAAAAAGCAACCTATGCATACAAGGGCAAGGACTCATCCCACCCCACACTCTACTCAAAGCTTTCTCACTTGCTCACTCTCTCAAGAACCTCACTTTTCACACTCATTTTCCTCTCACTAGGGTACTTACTTTTCATTTTCACACTCAAGCCTTGGAGTTCAAACTTTACAATGCTCTTTTTTTCTTTTGCAACCTCTAGGCTCTTTTTTTCTTTCTTTTTAAATCATTTGAGCTCTTTGGCTTCTTTTCTTTTCCTTTCACTTAGAGGCTAGACTCTTTCTTTTCAAAACACTAGAGCTCACTTTCTTTAACTCAAAACTCCAAGACTGATTTATTTTCTTTTCTATCCCCTAGTTTTCACATCTCTCTTTTTTTTCACTCGTCTCTCCTTTTTCCACTCACCAACAAGCACTCCCCCACACTTAGTTCTCACCAAATCTCTCAGCTCCTTGATGATGGAACTTAACACTCAATGAGTTTTGCCCTTGTTGCTCTAAACCTAACACTTTCTGCTAAGTTTGATCCAAGGTGGCCTTTCAATCACACACAAACATTTGGCTTGAAGGAAGGATGGGTTCAAGGTGAGGAAAACTGATCCAGATGTGGACTCAGCTATTTGAGCTAAGGACGAGGGTGGTAAAAAAAGGATTTTAACTCAAATATGTATATCGGTATCCACAAGCTTATTTAAACAATGCATCAAAGGATAATTTCAAGTTAAGTTCAAGGTTTTCACTTATTAGAGTTGAGTTCAATTCAAACTTGCTTCTCAGATTCAAACCATTTCAAGCCTTGCAAGCACAGAAGTCATTTCACAAGCATATTTAATCCAAATTCTCAAAGTGATTTACTCTCAAGGAAAGAACCTATCATTACTCCCATGCACAGTGCAATCTATATGATGCAACTAGACTCAATCCTAAAAATGTGAAATGCAACTAGAATGAACATTGTTTTGTGAATTTTTTTTCTGATTTTTCGATTTTTTTGGGTTTATATATGCACTTAGATGCAGACTCAAGATGCAAATCAAAATAAGAACATGACAAAACATGATTAGTAAACATAAAACCTTTCCCCCACACTTAGATAACACAGTCCCCTGTGTTATAAAAGCATGAGAAAGAAGAAAAATCAAATTCAAAATGCAAATGACAAGTGAAAAATGCTGAATGCTCATTTACAAGTGTTTGGAGTGATACCTGGTGTGGTTCTTATGCAAAGGTGGAGTGAGTATCTGCACCAGATGAGGCTAGACATCACTGGAGATGGGTTTCGCTTGGCCTGAACTCCTTTTCTCAGCCTTCTCACAAGCTTCATTTCATTTTGTTCTTGAGCCATAGCCTCCAAAACTTATCTGGGATCAAAACTAATTCTAAAAGCATAGATAATTCTGAGGAAGAGCCAAGTGAAAATTCTTTCGAGAGCTCAAGTGAAGCAGATCCCTCCGATCATGTGAAAGCTATCACACTTAGGAGTGGTTTAGCTTAAAAAAAGCCTGAATTTCCTAAAGATCCCGAAGATGAGGAAAAGTGTAAGGAAAATGAAAAAGAAAGAAAAAGAATCAAGATTGAAGATGTTGAAAAAGAAGTGGTAGGAGAGAAGGATGGAGAAGAAGCAAGAGAAGATACATCCCGGGAAATTCTCAGAGAAGACCCAATTCCCCCTCCACCAACTCGTGTCTATAATCCTAAACCACCATATCCTAGAGCATTAAGAGCCCCAAAGAAGGAGAAAGAAAAAACTAAGCTGAAAGAGCTAATCGATCAATTAAATGTGAGCTTACCTTTCGTAGAAGCTTGTGCCACGATTCCCGCTTTAAGAAAATACATGAGGGTATTCTAACAAATTCTTTAACTCTTGAAGAAGGCGTTATGATGATAACCCATGAATGTAGTTCTATCCTGCAAGGCCGAATCCCTGAAAAGAAAAACGATCCTGGAAGCTTCGTACTTTCATGCACCATCAATGATGTAGATTTTGAGCGTGCTCTCTGTGATTTAGGATCTAGCATAAACATGATGCCTCTTACAGTAGCAAAACGTTTAGGACATCACACCTTTCAGCCCACTAAAATTTCTCTAGTATTAGCTGATCGTTCCATTAGACAACCCGTAGGTATCTTAATAGATGTTCCCGTAAAAATCGAAAAATGTTCCATACCAACAGATTTCATAGTTCTAGAACTAGAAAGAGAACCTAAGGATTCACTTATTCTTGGACGACCATTCAAATCTATAGCCGGAGCCATAATCAATGTTCCTGAAGGAAAAATTGACCTTCATCTAGCCGGTCTAGTTATGCAATTTGACATGAAAAAAAGTTTCGATAAACCGACTTTGGATGGCAAAATTTGTTGGATTGATGAGTTAGACGGAATTATTGAGGAAGTTTATGAAGATCTACTTCTCGACGACCCTTTAAGTGTCACGCTTTCACCCGCAAAAGAAGAACGCAATTTCCTTGAAAAAATTTTGAGTGAATGCGCGCGTATGCTTGATAAGTCCGAAAGTTATAGGAAACTTTTAAACTATCTAGATCTTAAAGACCAAACAAACATTCCTACACCTCCTGAAGGTACTGTTGCAGCAATTAATTATCCTTGGAGCGAGCTTAAAGCCCCTAAAGTCGAGCTTAAACCTCTTCCTGTCGAACTTAAGGATGCTTTCCTTTGACCAAATTCAACTTATCCTGTCATTATAAACTCTGGTTTGACAGAAGAAGAAACCACAATGCTGTTGTCTGAGCTGAGAAAGCATAGAAAAGCCTTAGGATATTCACTTGATGACATACCTAGAATCTCTCCAGATCTTTGTATGCACAAGATTAATCTAGAGGATAATGCTAAAACTCAATTGAAAGTCAAAGGAGACGGAACCCTAATCTCATAGATGTTGTCAAGAAGGAGATTATGAAGCTTTTAGAAGCTGGAATAATCTTTCCTATCTCAGATAGCACTTGGGTTAGCCCAGTTCATGTTGTCTCGAAGAAAGGAGGAGTCACTGTCATTAAAAACGACAAAGATGAAATGATCGCTACAAGAACAGTCACTGGACATCGTATGTGCATTGATTACCGGAAACTGAACGCAGCAACTAGGAAAGATCATTTTCCCCTTCCCTTCATAGATCAAATGCTAGAAAGGTTAGCTAATCACCCTTACTATTGCTTCCTTGATGGATATTCCGGATTTTTCCAAATTCCTATTCGACCGGAGGATCAAGAAAAAACGACATTTACCTGTCCATATGGCACATTCGCTTACCGACGTATGCCTTTTGGATTATGTAATGCACCGGCTACCTTCCAGCGGTGCATGATGTCGATTTTCACAGACTTTATCAAATATTTCATGGAAGTATTCATGGATGATTTCTCCGTCTATGGATCTTCTTTTGAAGATTGCCTAGGCAACCTTGGTAAAGTCCTGCAAAGATGTGAAGATAAGCACTTAGTATTAAATTGCGAAAAATGTCACTTCATGGTATGTGACGGAATCGTGCTTGGGCACAGAATTTCGGGAAAAATAATTGAAGTTGACAAAGATAAAATAGAAATCATGACAAGCCTACGACCTCCCACAAACGTAAAAGGAATTCGTAGTTTCATAGGACACACACGATTCTATAGGCGTTTCCTAAAAGTTTTTTTTTCTCAAATAGCTAGACCTCTTACGTGTTTGCTTTGCAAGGAAACGAACTTCGAGTTCGATGATGAGTGCTTAGCCGCGTTTCATAAGATCAAAGAAGCCCTTGTTTCCGCTCCAGTCGTGCAAGCACCTGATTGGGACCTTCCATTCGAAATCATGTGCGATGCAAGTGACTATGCAGTCGGAGCAGTGCTTGGCCAACGAAAAGATAAGAAACTGCACGTAATCTACTATGCAAGCAGAACTCTTGACGAAGCTCAATGCAATTATGCTACAACAGAGAAAGAACTTCTAGCTGTCGTATTTGCATTTGAGAAATTCCGTACTTATCTCGTAGGATCTAAGTTTATAGTTCATACTGATCATGCTGCAATCAAGTATTTAATGTCTAAGAAAGACGCTAAACCTCGGTTGATAAGATGGATCCTCCTACTGCAAATTCGACATTGAAATTCGAGATAAAAAAAGAGCAGATAATGGAGTTGCAGACCATCTTTCACGAATTCGAGTTGAAGAATGATTGCCTTTAAATGACAGTTTGCGAGAAGAAAACATCTTTTCAATAGATACTACTCCCACCAATGCCAATACCGCACCATCAAGGCAACTCATGCGAAGATCAGATGCTTTCAACACCCCATGGTTTAGGCACATAGCGAATTACATAGCAGCTGATGTAGAACCACCGCAATTTTTCGGTTATAGGAAGAAAAAGTTTCTGAAAGACATAAGACATTATTTTTGGGATGAACCTTATCTCTACAAGAGATGTGCTGATGGGTTATTCCGAAGATGCGTGGCTGAAGAAGAGATGGAAGGAATTTTATATGGATACCATAGCTCGTCTTACGCAGGACACTTCGCAACTTCAAAACCGCTTCGAAGATCTTACAAGCAGGTTTTTGGTGGCCTACTTTGTTCAAAGATACTCAAGCTTATATATCGCGATGCGATAAATGCCAAAGGATGTGCAACATAAGCAAAAGGAATGAGATGCCTCAAAATTTTATTCTCGAAGTCGAAATTTTCGATGTCTGGGGAATAGATTTTATGGGACCATTCTGACTTCTTTTGGAAACCAATACATTTTAATAGCAGTAGACTACGTCTCTAAGTGGGTTGAAGCAGTCGCTAGTCTCACCAATGATGCGAAAGTCGTCATGAAGCTGTTTAAATCTGTTATATTCCCGTGTTTTGGAGTTCCTAGAATTGTGATAAGCGACGGAGGATCGCATTTCATCAACAGAGTTTTCGAGAATAATCTTAGAAAGAATGGAGTTACGCATAAAGTTGCTTCTCCATATTATCCCCAAACCAGCGGTCAAGTAGAGATCTCAAACAGAGAAATCAAGTCGATTTTGCAGAAAACAACTACAGTTATCGCAAGGATTGGTCTACAAAGCTTGACAACACATTATGGGCATATCGAACAGCTTTCAAGACACCGTTAGGAACAACACCATTCAACCTAGTTTACGGAAAAGCATGTCATCTTCCAGTAGAACTCGAGTATAAAACGCAATGGGCTATCAAGGAGATGAATATAAACCTGAAAACAGCTGGAGAAAGAAGACTACCTCAACTTCACGAGTTAGAAGAAATCCGACACAATGCTTACGAAAACTCGAAGATCTACAAGGAGAAGACTAAAGCATATCATGATAAGAAAATTATTCATAGAACTTTTTCTCCTAACGATAAAGTTCTTCTTTTAATTCTCGTCTTAAGCTTTTTCCAGAAAAATTACGATCAAGATGGTCTGGACCCTTCACGATAAAGGAAGTTAAGCCATATGGAGCCATTGTGCTATGGGACAAAAGCGGAAACTCATTTACAGTGAATGGACAGCGTGTAAAGTCATATCTGGCTGAAGAAAGAGAAGACAAAAGAGAAGTGATGTTTTTGATTGATCCATCATCGGCCAATGATGAGACCAATGAGTGTCACGACCCCGGTTAAGTCTAATCGAGCAACAATGTCAAGCTAATGATTTGAAACAAGCGCTTAGTGGGAGGCAACCCACTTGGTATTTTATTTATTTCCCTTTGACCTTTATTTACTATTTCCATTGCTTTGTTTCTGTTTCATTTAATTTCAGGTTTTCAATAAGGAAGAACAAACATAAAAGACGAGCAGCACTCTCCAGTTCACTTAAACATTTCAACTTTTCTATTTTCTTTACCATTCTTTCCAAGATTTATCACACTGGGGACAGTGTGAAATAAGTCTGGGGGAGGATATTCATCCGTAACTAATGAAATTTAATTTGTTTTGAGTTTGTTTTGGACACATAAAATTTTTCAAAAAGTTTTTCAAAATGGTTTACATAAAATTTTTCCCATCAACTTTTTCATAAATTTTTTTTTCAAAAATCATTTTCAAAAAGTTTTCAAACCAGGAACACAATAAACAATACTATGATGATTTAGACCAGTGTGCTTCTACGCTATTTCCTCGTTTTTTGCTCTTTTTGTGATTTAGACCTAGACTAGGTGGTAGCTAGAAACTTGCATTACGAACTCCCACCAGACGACTTCTATTCATGGAGATTCTTTCTGACATGATATACTAGCTCATTTTATCTGGACTTAATCTTGACTTAATTTTCTCATTGAAACATTAGACCAGGGAAACGAATCATAGGTTCATGACTCCTTTACCCTTTTACCACTCTTTGTTGATCCTGAATGGCTAGTTCATCTTTAGCTAGTTCCCCACCGAACCTAACCTCTTTCGAACCACATGCATTCTTGTTTTTCATTGTCCTATATGCAGATATGTGCAAAAACGTCGGAGAGAAAGAGGATCAACGCGGTTTTCAGTCACTGAAGACGAAGACCAGCGATTTCATTGGAACAATTCAACAAAAGGAGAAAACTCAGTTTGCCTTGGAAAAACTTCAAAATCTTGGTACAATTTCGACCCTTAGACTATCTCTCTATAAAAGGTTGTTTCCCCTTTCGAAAAAAAAAAGAGAAAGAGAAAAGAAAATTGAGAAAGGAAAGGAAATTTAAAACCTTAGAGAGTCTAGGAGGATCGAATTCTAACCTTGAAAATTATGCAACACCAATTGGCAAAAGGAAAAGTGACTGAAAATCTGCGGTCATCAACATGTCCTTCTCTCTCTTGCAGTTTTGCATAATATCTTGCATCCTCCAGATTCTTCAGGTAACCCTATACACCTAAGCTCCACCACTTAAATAGCCTTTAGTACCAAACGCCGTCTACCCTGAATAATGTCTTTGATGAGAATTTACTATACACTTAATGAATGTAGAGAGTTAGTTGACTGGAAGTTAGATCTAAGTGTGTAGATTTTCGCATGACGGATTAACAGACTAGTTTGCTTGTATTTTGGTGAGAATTTTCTAGGCTAGATCCAAATAGATGTTTCACGATAAGTTATGGTTTAGAAGGACGGTCACTGAGATATTGTTTAGTTCCTGCGATTTTTAAAATTCTTTCCTGGCTTGATCTGAGTTTGTTTGAGGACAAACAAAAAGGTAAGTCTGAGGGAGTTGATAACACCGAATTTTGACCACTTTTATGGATTCTTATTATGTCTTATGCAGGTGTTTTAACTCTGTTTTCAATGGTGTTTAAAGTGTTTTCAAGGTTTTAGATTTTCAAAAGACTTTTCAGGAAACTTGGGCAAAAGATATGCAATTTGGAACAAATGAGCAATTTTGGATAACTGCAGACCGTCGGAAGTATGGCAAGCGATGAAGATCTTCTCACCGTATGATCACCCCAAAAATTTGAGACAACATAGAAGATCCAACCAGCTTTCTAATGCACTTGGTTTGGAGAATATCCAACGGTTAGATCTTCAGATACTCCCGATGCAAGAATGACATAAAATGCAGTTCCGGAAGAGAGCATTAGCCGGGACCATGGCCAACACCTATTTCCCCGCGGGTAGAAGCACCACGACCGCGGCCAGACAACGTTCACTTTACAGACGACTTAATTAAAGCCCAGGTCAATTCTTTTTGTTATTTTTGAAGCCCTAAGTGTCCAGGACAACTCCAGAAGCTATAAATACCCTCTTTAGTTCATTCTAAAGAGGGAAACCAATAGAGACCGATCGAAACACAAACTTAGAGAGAGAGAGATTCCTGTGGAACCCTAGAGAGGAGGCCGCCGTCTTAAGGAGAAGGAGCCGCCGCAGGAGTGCATCATCGCGCCTCCACCGCCTCCGTTCTTCGTCCCTGTTTTCTTTAATTTTCTGAAATTTTCAATACTCTGTGATGATTGTTTACAATATGTTTGAGTAGTTACCCAGTTGGGTTTAAAGGGATTTTTCAAAGGAAATTTTGTGTGTCTTTGCTTATGAATAGATAGATTTAGGGTTATTAATCTTCTAGATGTTCTTCGTTTGCCTTTAATCTTACTGCGTGATTCTTTGCTGGCCACTTAGAAGCCGATCTGATATGATATGTTGCGAAAGCTTTCATTGATTGTGTGAACTAGTGTGAAACGAGCAATTTTTCTATAGGAGTGGAAACCTATCTGTAGTTGATTTGTGAATGTTGATGAGTTTTGTTCTGCTATTGCATCTTCTCCCTTCCAGGATCAGAGTGGAAACCTACTGATCAGGGTTGCGAGAGATAGTTGTTTAGTGCTGCAAAAGTAGGCTATTCATACTTCCGCGCCTCGAGTTCTAGAACATACGTAGTTGATTACCTTTATCACTTGTTTAAAATCGACATAGCTTAGTCCATGAATCCCTCCCTTGAGCCCCAACATTTGTTTTCATTGCTTACAACCTTTGATCTTATTTGCTTTTCATTCGCTTATTACCTGCTTCCATTCGCTCTTGTTTAGTCGCTTATTACTTACTTTCATTTGCTTTCGTTTTTCAATTGCTTTGCTTTCTAGTTTAGATTTCGTGACTACCAAAACCCAAAACCAAAACCCAAACATGTTTAGTTCTAGTCTGATTTAAGCATTGCCGTGAATTCGTACTGAAACAACTAAGTATTTGTGGATCGATACCCTAAGTACTACAGCGCACATCTGTGCACTTGCAGATACTTAGGGGTTATAAATTTAAAACCTGAAGCTTAGTAGAACGAACCAATACCCCGTTTACAATCGCATCAAGGATAATCGCATTTTCAATCGCCTGCAAAAATTAGTGGATATATGGGTTGGAAACATGTAATTAGGATATTGAAAAATAGTAATTAAACCTAAAATATTGGATGAAAATTTGGATAACAGGTCAAATTCAAAAGATTTATGTAGCCTCAGTTTATTTGGGATGGGTATTCATCAAATAACCCGTCCTAAAATGGACATGCTTATTTTCACCATTTTGAAAAAAGGTATAATTTGTCAACAAAAAAAAGAAAAAAAGTATAACTTAAAATATGTTTTATTATGATCAAATGGTAAAATCCCTATTAATAATAAAAATTTAAATAATTATAATTCAGCGATTATGTTTTTTTAGTTTTAACATTTTTATAATCACTAATTTTATTAAATGTTTTTTTTTAATACTTAGAATTTTTAAGTTCTATATGTATATTTTTTTGTTCAGTATAACATATTTTTTATATATAAATGTTAATTTCAAAATGCATTCAACTCATAATTTTGAAAAACAGCATTGTATATATCAGTATTGTATATATCAACATTGTACTAGTTCACTTTCCCGCGCCTTGTGCAGGCTAATATAATTTCATTTGATTGTTTGGAAATTTAATAGCTGTTTGGATTCATTTTTTTTATTCTTGAGTATATTTGTTTGTTAGATTTCTTTGCATTTTAATGTTGGAAGACATGATCGTGAAAACAATATAAAATAGAAGAGAGTAAATAAAAACATAGTAGTATCCAAATAATTTAGTTTAAATAGTTTTGAGATCTTTTGATCACTGTTCTATGTATTTTACACATAATTTTTTGAAATAACATATGAACTTATTCGATTTCGATCACTATTTTATTTGTTTTAAACAACACAAATACCATCATTCGATTAGTTAGATATATATATATATATATTTCTTTTTTTAGAAAAATTGTTTTGTTAGAGTTTTTTTTTTCAATTTCAGTTTTTTTTTTAGTTTGAAACATCATTTCATTAATTTTTAAATAGATTCCTTTTTTTTATTAACATTTTTGTTAAATTTTTTCTAAATTTTGGAAACATAAGAAATGGTAAACATCTAAGATATATAGAAGATTCCTTTTCTTTTCTTTTAAAAAAACGTTTTTGTTTATTTTTCCTTCTAAATTTCTGTTCTATAAAAGTTTACAAACGGTTTAATTTGACAGCAAAATTAAGCATTAAACCATTATAGTTTAGACCAGTTTGTTTTAAATTAGTTTTTTACACATCATCAGTTAAGAACCAATTAAAAAATGACACGTAATTGAAAAATGAGGCTAAACGGTCTTTTTGCGATCAAAACTCATTCTGAAGCTGACACGTAAGCGAAAGACGGTGAAATTTGCTGTGAGCGTGACACGTAAAAAAATCACTACACAAATAAATAGTTATTATTTCAGACATAAAAGTTTGAAAAAGACTTTTTTTATAAAAAAAATCATCGACATAATATATGTTAATACTTGTTTTTAAAAACATTAATATAGGTTTACGTGATGAGCTCATGAATTTTTAGTTAGAATGAAAAAGAAAAAAGAGGTTTAACAATTGTGAAAGTTGTGATTAAAAACTTGAGAATTGGCTTATATTTGTACTAAACTATAAGAAATCTTTGCCTAGATTTTTGTTAACATTTTAGTTAGTTTTTTTTTATTATTTCGAAGATATTATAAATGGTAAATTTCTTTTTTTTTTAATTTATTTTTATAAAAACGTTTTTGAAGATATTAGAAATGGAATTTTTTTATTTTTAATTTAGTTTTATAAAAACGTTTTTGAAGATATTAGAAATATAATTATTTCAAAGATATTAGAAATGGTAAATTTTTTTATTTAATTTAATTTTATAAAAATGTTTTTGAAGATATTAGAAATTGAATACTTTTTTGTCTTTTTAATTTATTTTTATAAAAACGTTTCTGAAGACATTAGAAATGGAAATAATTTTTTTATCTAAACTTTTTTAAAGACATTAGAAATGGTAAATTCTTTTTTTTTAATTAAAATGTTTTTTTAAAAAATTTGTTTTAATCTTATTTTAAAAACGGTTTGTTTTGACAACGAAATTAAGCATTAAACCAATATAATTTAGTTCGGTTTGTTTTAAGTTATTTTTTACACATCATCACATTAGAACCAATCAAAAATTGACACATAATTGAAAAATAGGGCTAAACGGTCTTTTAACGGCCGAAACTCAGTCTAGAACTGACACGTAAGCGAAAAGCGATGAAACTCGCTGTGAGCGCGACACGTAAGCAAATCACTACACAAATAAGTATATAGATAGATACTTCAAACTAACTTGGAACTATTAAAAAAAAAACAAAATTCACTTGGAAGCAATTATTATATATTAATGTGAAGTTACAAGAAAGATTGTTTACTGGACAATTAGTAAGAACTTGACGCCAAAGATGCAACATATTATTCTATATCCAAAAATCTATTTAGAAAAAAAACCAACAAATTTAGACTGAACTGAAAATTGATAATCTTTTGAAAAACATTACACTAAAAAAAAAAACATCTATAAGCTACATCAAGTCAATTGTGTAATTTATTTGTCATCTTATTGGGCTATGATGAAGTAACAAATCTGCTGAGATTATTTTGTTATCTTATTAGGCAACCATAAAATTACAAATCCGTTAAGATTATTGTATTTATTTTAAAAATATTAAATATGTTGTTAAAGATTTTTTTTTTTCGAACAAATTAAGTTATTTAGATTTTATAAGCAGATCGATAACAAACTCATGTTTTGTCAAAATCGTGTTGGAACGGCTATAATTATGCTTATTACTGTTTATTTATTTAGAAATTGTCTTTTATAATACACATGTCCTTTCAATTCTAATTATACTTATTTTCATTCATGTAAATATGTTATACGGTTGTGTCTTCTCATAATAACACATCTGCTTATACTTTCCAGTTTATAAGTGTAAATGAATTTGTGTCTCTTTTTTTTTGGCTCAACAATCAACATATCATTACCACAAACTTAATACAAAGTCAATCCAACACATTTTGATCTTCCTCCACAAACGGAATGATTCAACTAGGCAATACAGAATACAACTTAGGGACATTATTCAAGAAAGAAAAAGTCTCCTGAGGTATTCTGTCAGCCACTCCATTTCCTTCCCTCAGAAAGTACACCACCTAAGAAGCATCAAACCTGGTCAAAATAGATGAAAAGTCTTGTTGCATTGACTCAAGGCCGGCCATGGGGTCTCATCTGCTAATGCTTCAATCAAAGATTTAGAATCAGACTCAAAAATGATTCTAGGGTAATTAAACTGTGAAGAACATAACGCAGCCCATCTTAGCGCCTCAGCCTCGGTTTCCAAGACCGTTTTGAGCTTCGGGAATGCTCTCACACCCATCCACAGAACTACCCCTTGATGATCCCTAATAACCCATCTGATGCCATATTGGTTAACATCTTTTTCCAAGCTGCATCCACATTGCATTTAACCCATCCTTCCGGTGGTGGAGACAATCTGATTCTTCTCAAAGAAGAGGGAGAGTTCTGTCGCCTCTGTTCTTCATCCTCCTTTCTTTTCAACCACTCCTCCACATCATCTATCGTTTTTTTCACCGTTCCTCTTGCATCATAGTCCTTTCCTTCATACATAAAATCATTCCTCGCCTTCCATAACCTCCATAAAATCCAAGCGAAAACACTAGTCACCTTCAAGTTATTTGGCGTTTCCCCTTTTGCAGTGAAAACTCCTCTCCCATATGGCATCTACCACAGCTCGAGTCCCTCGGTATATGCCTATGAGCTAGCGTAGCAGCAATGGAGATGGAGTTACTAAGGCACTTCCATAAGAGATGTTGAACCTTTGGACTAGTTTCTGATGTCCACGCTATCTGATATAAAGCATCAATGCTTGGTTGGTTCATCTCCTTTGGACCTTGTTCTTCGTCCAATATCTCTTTCCATAGCCAATACGCAGATTTTACAGAATACTGCCCCGAATTTGTCCCATCCCACCTAAAGGAATCCCTACCACATGGACCACCTGGTCTGATTCTCATTATCAGCTCTTTATCCTCCTCAGTGAACAAATCATTTAACAACTCCTCATTCCATTCTCTTCCATTGAGACTACATTACTGATGTTCTTTATAACTCATTGAGACTCCTATGTACCCACTTTGTTCTTTGAACAGGTCTTGCCGGTCCATCCCTTATCCACTGGTCCATCCATATCGACGTTTCAGCCCCATTACCGATGACAGCTCTCGCTCTTCTCTGATTTGGGTGCAGTGGGCAATACAAGTTTTACCCTAGACAAGCTGGAAGTGCACAGCAAACACAGTAGTACTTAGGGATCGTATCCACAAAGATTTGTGTGTTGAGGACTTCTAACTGATGCTAAAGACAATCGTAAACCTAATCAGATAAAAAGGAGGTTTTGGTTTGTCACTAAATCTAACTAAGCAGGGAATTAAAAAGCTTGAAATAAAATCGATTAAAAACTATATAAAAAATGACGCTAGGATTAGAGTTCATCTCTAGGGTTCATGTTCTATGACACAAGAATTCTAGGTAAGAATTTTCTATTACTCTGAAACTAGAATATACATTTATAAGATTTGCCAACTCTCATCACCATAATCATCTAATCACTTATTCTTGGCAATTAAATCGCTCTCATGCCAGAATAAGATCATGCATTTCAGATTGGAATCCATCTCGGCTTACGTATCATCCATAGGTAGCTTTCTTCTCCTACGACGGTGACATCATAAGATGCAGTTCAGGTAACCAAGATACAACACTCTCGTGGCTCGGATTCAACCTTGGATTGGACTCTGGGTGATCAATCCAGAGAACCGCTTTGAGATTTGGATGAACGGGAAAATCAATTAAAATCGAAATCCTTTGATGGTCCCTTCACCCAACTAGGTGACTACTCAGACATTGCTGAGCTTGACATCATCATTGGTTTAAGAACTAGAAAGCAGTAAAGTAAAAAAAACAAAGGTTGCAGAAAAACTTCTCTTATTGAAGACAGAGTTTGGCGATGAAAAGCTTCTACAAATGCATAAAAGTAAAACTAAAACTACAATGAAGTTCTCTCTCAAAGAGATGAAAAATGCTCTCTTACAAAAGACCTAAAAATAAGTATTTATAGTGTTTCCTCAAGTCTGGGCTTCTAGGGCTTGTAAAATGAGTGCAAGTATTTTCTTGGCCTTAGTTGGGCTTATGAGGCTCGGACAGAGGTACACTGCGGGTGGAGGAGGCTGAGCCGGTGAGAAGGTATTCTTTGGTTTCCAAACTTCTGACGGCCTGATTTATCCAAAAGTGTATTTTTGCTCCAAAATGCACTCAAAGAGTCAAAGTTTCCTGAAAAGTTTTTTAAAACTCCAAAACATGGAAAACACTTATAAAACCTTTAAAACTGAGAGAAAACACTTGAATAAGATATTGAAAATGATCCGTGAAAGTGGTCAAAATCAGGTTTTATCAACACCCCTAGACTTAAACCTTGTTTGTCCTCAAACAAAACAAAAGATCTAACTCCAGAAAAGAGGTTTGAAAATCGCAGGAACACAAAATCTCAGAAACCATGCTTCTAAACTAAAGTCAATCATTATGCTCAGATCAGGTATAGTCTAGAAAATTCTCACCAAAATACAGGTATAACTAGTCCATTGATTCGTCATGCGAAAGTCTAAACACTTAGACCTATCTTCCAGTCAACTAGCTCTTAACATTCATTAAAAGTTCAAGTGGTTCTCATCAAAAGAGAATTTAGTAAGGCGATCAAGGCTAGGTATTCAAAATGGTCTTTTTTAGGGGTGAGGTTCTTAGTGTTTAGGGTTACTTTTTTTTCTGGAGAGACAAGATATTATGCAAAAGAGCAAGAGAGGATGGAGCTGTTGATATCCACAGTTTCCAGTCACATTCTTCTTGCCTTAAGATTTCTGATCTCCTCCTCCAGGTTCTCCTCATGATACCCCCATACTTAGATTTTTGTCTAGGTTGTGAAACCAATACTCCATAGATGAATACTTGTAGCCTTTGCTCTAAATAATTTCAGCCATCCTAGACTCTTTTAGGCTTTTGGTTTCCTTTCCTTTCATACTTTTTCGATTTTATTTTTTTGGCGTAAAAGGAGAAGTCGCCTTTAGATTTAGAGTATTGGAGGCACAAAATTTACCTTTATGATCGAGCTTTTTGGTACTCCACTTTTCCAAATTCCTTCAGTCTTTCTCTTGAGTGACTGAAAACTGTATTGTTCCTCCCTCTCTGACGTTTTTGCACATATCTGTCGATACAAACTAAAGAGAGAATGCATGAGCTTTGAACGTAATGATTTGGGTTAAGGGTGTGGTACATGCTAAAGATGAACTGGCCATCTAGAACAACAAAGGGTGGTGACAATAAGGTAAAGATGTCCTAGATGTATATCATGATGCCTGCCTAAAACCAATGATGAGAAAATTAGATGTCAAGATTAAGTTCAAGTGAAATGAGCTAGTATATCATCGGAGAAAAGATCTCCATGAATAGAAATCCTCTGGTGGGAGTTCGTAGTGCAAGTACTCTAGCTACAACTTAGTCTAGTACTAACCAGAAAAAGAACTATCATGTGAAGTCTAGAAGAACATGGGTCATACTCATCATAGTTTTGTATCAAACATTCCTGAAAAAAACACTAAATGTCTTTTAATAAGCATATAAATTTTTAAAAAAATTGCTGAAAAAGATAAGAAACAAAGAAAATAAATCAGTACGGATAAGCATCCTCCCCCAGACTTAAATCACACTGTCCCCAATGTGAAAAAAGTTGGTGAGAAGATGGTAAATAAAAGAAGAAAAGACTAAAAGAAAAGAAAAGAAATAATGATAGAACTGTGGGTATGGCGAGGTGATGGATAAGCGCCTATGTCTCCTATATGCTGTCTTACTCTGTGGCAAGGGAATCATTATCTAACCTGTGGTTCTTCTTCTGGAACTTCTTCATGCGCTTGTTGACCTCTCCTTCTGGTCGAGCTTCTTCTTCAAGGCTGCAAAGTCTGCGTCGCTCCTAGTGGATGCTCTAGTGTGAGAGGAATCGGCTCGGGATGATGATGGTGCAGGCTGAAGTCTCCTGCTGTTTGCAGCTAGAAATTGCTTAATGGTCAAAGGAAGGAATGGAACAGATGGTAAGAAATCTCGAGTCTCTAGTCTCCATCCTGGATCTGCTCCATCTCGGATTCGGGGGACTGAATCAGATGGTAGGAGAACCCTGTACGAAGAGGTATTAGTGCAGAACTTGTAAGCAAATCCAATGGGATCTATCTTGGCCTTGGAAATAGTCCTGTCTCTGGAAAACTGGGAGAGATCGAACCAGTCTTTCCTAAGAGGGGTCTCAGCTGAAAAGTCCACTCCTGCTGCAATCATAAGCGATGTAATGATGCTCCCAAAGGCTGGTGAGAAGTCTTGGAACTCTGAAATAATCATCTCATGCTTAACCTTCACTAGGTTCTTGTCAATGATGCATGCAAAGAAAGGGAACCTTGGATGATCTGTGAAAGGTAGTTGAAGTGTCACCAACTCGGGTTTGAGCACATTTGCCTGGTTGGCGCTGGAAAATACAGTGTGTGCCAGCAACTTGTGCACATATCGAACTGCAAGGTGAGAGAGAAGTGAAACTTTGGATCTTCCTTTGTCATACACTCTATGACTCATCAAACTCCATATATCCTCATCTGGATCTTTCTCCAAAGCAATCTCATCACAGTATGGCAACTTCAAGACTTCACACGTCTCTAAAATGGTAAGAGAATAGAGATGTCTACCAATAGAGAAGGAAAATGTGTCATCTAGAGCTCAAGGAGTAGCTCTTTTTTTGTAGCACAATGTCACTGATGCTAGGAACTCTCTGGTGTGGATCTCATAAGTTGGGAAACTCTGCTCCATGAATGATCTGATCCCAAGCTTATCAAGGTACCATATCACATCTTCTCTAATTCCAAGCATCTGAAGAGTAGAGTAATTGATTGCTGGAGTTGGCTTGATCTTCACCTTCTCAAGCTGCTCTAAGTAGTTGATTTTCTGGATCAATGGCCTGACCAACAAACTTCACCTTCGGTCTAGAAGAAGACTTGGATCTCCGAGGAGAGGGGGCTCTCTCAATCTCTCCTGAAAAGATTATTCTCTAAGTTGATATGAAGGTGGAGAAAGTTTCATCATCACTCAGCTGCGTCTCGTTCAATGCGTCATATGTCTCCTTGGAATTTGGATTCTTCGCATGAGGACTGTTCTTAGTGCGAATGAGGCGTGCTCGGGAAAGTTCCATGGCATGCAAAAAAAAAATTCTCGAGACAGAGAATGAGTGAAGCTGCTTTTGAATCGATTTTTATGAGAAAAGATGTTCATACAGCTATCACAAACACATTCACATGACAAATAAACTGTAATTGCATTATACATTGCAAAATCTAGGAGTTCCTGGTCGAATTCGGGATAGTGATGTTCGTCATATGAGATTTCCAAAGCAAGATGATGTTAATGCTCATTCATATTCAATATAATCATATTATCTATCAACAGTAACCCAACAATCCAGAATTTCTAATGCTGAATCAAACAGTTCTTCAAATTTTGATTTTCTCAAGTGTTCCAGTCTCAGATTTCAAAAACTTCAAATCTATGTGGTCTAGGTGTTAAATTATTCAACCGAATTACCCAGAAGTCTAGTCTTGAGCGCAAAGACAATCTCCAATCATCCTAAGGTGAATTTCTACTCCAAACCAGGTTTGAAGATTTGAAAGAGGTTTGTCAAGTTTGAAATATTTTCTCAAAATCTCCAAGCTTGTTGCAGAAGATGATGAAAATGTGCATTTTGATCTTTGAAATCCTTTTTTTCTTTTAGAAAGGTGTTTTTCCTAAGAAAACTTTATTTTCAAAGTTTTTTAAGGACTTACCTTGGCTGTTTGGCACGGAAAATTTTTTCCAGGAATTTTCGGTTTAATCTCTAGATAAATCGGGATTTTTAAGCTCCGACTTACGGGAAATCAGGAAAAACAAGCCGGGAAGCAAAAAGGGCTCGGCCGTGGGTCAAGTGTGCGCGGTCGTGGTAAACAATGTCTTTGCCTCGGGTGAGAGACACAGCTCGCGGCAAATCATGCTCCGGCCGCGGCTGAAACGTTTGCAGCCGTGGTAAATGATTCTGGGAATAATCGGTTTCTTCCTGATTTCCTGTTTCTTCCTCTCATCTTTTTATATTTTCTGATTTTATGAATGTTTTTGGTTTTTCTAGGTTTTATGAAAGTCTGAAATGCATAAAAAGGAAAAAGATCAAATAGAAAAATAATGAAAAAAGAAAGAAAAACATAGCTAATGGGTTGCCTCCCATCAGGCGTTTTTATTTAAAGTCTTTTAGCTAGACTCTTGGTGGGATTACGTTTGAGAAGAAGAAGAAGGATCTCTTTGAATAAGAATCCTTGGAGTTCTCTTGAGCTTGAACTTTGGGTCTCCTTCATCTTGAATCACAATATCCTTCCCTATCTTCAAGATTTTTGCATCCTTGAAGACATGTTTTGTCCTCTCCACAATTCTTTCAAGGTTTACTTCCTTCTCCTTGCTGATGTCTGGTGGTATCACTATCTTGATCTTTGCAAATTGCTTAGATGCAAGTGCTTTTAGTTCCTTTTTGTTTTCCAAGACCTTCTCCGTGAGCTTATCCTTGCGGTTTGGAGCTTGATTCGGTGTGGTCGTAGAGAACTTTTTTCTGTCCACATTTAAGAAAACTAAACAGCGATTTGTATGGTCAATGATAGTACCTACAAGTTCTAAGAATGGTCCACCAAATATCAAAGGTCTTTCTTGTCTTAGTCCATCTCTAAGACTTGGAAATCGGCTGGGATGATTTTGCTTCCAATGACCAATGGCAGGTCGTGAATCATTCCTTATGTTCTCTTTTAAGATGATCCCCAAAGATTATCCTTACTGGAGATGGGACAAATGTACCTATACCAAGTTTTTCAGCAATAGATTTTGACATAACATTCACATTAGCATCATAATCACATAAACAATTTGAAAATTTAATTCCAGAAATAGAGCAAGTGAATTTTTGAGTCTTTGGTCAGGTAAACTGATAACACCGTATTTATACCCATTTTCACCATTGATTTCAAATGTCTTTTCAAAAGTTTCAATCAGTTTTAGGAACTTTTATTATGATTTCTCTATGTTTGTAGTTTCAAGGCTCTTTTCAAGAAACTTAGGGAAAAAGATGGCAAAATAGAAGAAATCCACATTTTTAGCTTAGAGTCAGACCGTCAGAAGTCCAGCCTCAAATGAAGACCTTCTCACCGTCTGTTCCAGCTCAAAATCGGAGATATTCAAGAGTAAAGAACAAGCTTTCCGTAGCACTTTACATTAGGACAATCCAATGGTGCAATCAAAATATATGTGCAAATCAATTTGACCAAATTCTCTATGTTTGTAGTTTCAAGGCTTTTTTCAAGAAACTTAGGGAAAAAGATGGCAAAATGTAAGAAATCCACATTTTTAGCTCAGATTCGGACTGTCAGAAGTCCAGCCTCCAGTGGAGACCTTCTCACCGTCTGATCCAACTCAAAATTGGAGACATATAAGAGTAAACAATCAGCGTTCCATAGCACTTTACATCAGGACAATCCAACGGTGCAATGAAAATATATGTGAAGAGAAATTTGACCAAATTCACCAATCCCAGAAGACTCTCACCCACGGCAAACAAGCATTTCACCTGCCCAGAGGACTCTCACCCACGGTGGACCTATGCCGAGCCACAAGGCCCAACATCAAAGCCCATTTTGTCATTCCTCTTCAGAGAATCCCTAATTATGACCTGGAAGACTTTAGGACCTATAAATACATTTCTTAGCAGTTCTAATCTACCAAACTTTGTTTTCTTAGGGTTAGCGATGGAGATGGGGATTCTTCCCCTGAACCATTGTTCTTTCTCCTGTTTATCTAATTAGCTTTTCTATTCCATCTTACGTATTCTTAAATGTCTTTTATCATTTCCTGCATCATGTAGATTTGTCCCAGAGAGTCAAGTTTCTAAAGATTCAATGATAGGAGTCTATGGTCAATTAGGATTTTTAAGTTTCTAAACCATATTCTAGATCTCATCTCTTCTAAGTTGTTTATACTGCATGAGGATAGATTCATGACCTATTTTCTGATCCTAGGATCGATCAGAGCCACGAGAGTGTTGTATCAGATCATCCGTACCTAGCTTCAGAAGAACATAGTCGCTATAAGAGTCGAAAGCTACCTGTAGAGAAGATGTGAGCAAACGAATTCAGTTGTGAATGCATGATCTTATTCCTGGCACGAGAGCGAGAGTTAATTGTTAGAATTAAATGATTAGTTGGTTAAGATGACGAGAGTTGGTTAGCCATACATATGCCTATTCCAGTTCCATGCAGATCCCATAAATAGATAAAGATAAATCGTCCGGAGACTAATTAAAAATGCTTAGACATCGATTAGGGTAAACCGGAGAAGTCCAAGTCGTACCCTATGAGTTCAGAATCCTTCGTTTGAGTCGAACACCCTTTAGATATTCTTTAGTAATTCATTTGCATTGCATTTAATTTCCCATAAATATTAGGTTAGGATTAGTTTTAGTTCCCGTAACCAAAAACCCCAAAACCCCCCATGAGTTTATGACTTCGCTTACTATCCCAGTTTGTTGTTTCCTTGCTGATTAGACATCTTCCATGTGGATCGGCACCCTAAGTCCTACAACATACATCTATGCACTTTTAGACATTAGGGTTTTATAAATTTAAAACTCCGGACCAATTGGCTTGCCAAAGATATGCGAGCCTGAGGCCCACCAAAGTTTTTGGTGCCGTTGGCGGGGAAGTTTTTAGCCGCAGAAGGCTATATAGAACCGAACTCATAAACATCCTAACTTTTTCTTTTTCTGCTTATTCTTTCTTCTGTTTGCCCTAGTTTCAGAATCCTTGAAGCATGGATCATCTTAGAAGAAACCTAATCACGAGCGAAGGTTTTTCAACCTGTGTGATGCTCCCTGCGCATGTGAATCACCATTCAGGCGTGATTCCAACCACCTGGATCAGATCCCCCAGCCGATCCACCACCTTGTAGACTCGCGAACTCCAATCTACCGAGATGAACCCTATTTGCCACCCCTGGTGAATTGACGACCATCTCACCCTCTGCCTCATCAGATTCTGCACCAGACATATGAGAAAAATTGATTTAACGTCCTGCTTAATCAATTGGAAGCCAAGCTGAATCGGTTCCTTGATTCCCAAGCCTTTGTTGAAGCTGCCCTGCGTACAAGGATAGATGTCATCACCATCGACCTTGACAAGAGGTTTGATGACCTCTCTGAGCACGTGAAGACACTGGAGGGACAGAGAACCAAAGACAATGAAGTGCTGAATCAGAGAATGAAGTCTGTCGAAGAAGAGAAAGGGAAGAACAAATTCGACATTCGACAAAGTGAAAGGGAGATGCAAACCCTAAATTTCAAGATCGATGATCTGGATAAGGATCTGAATAAAAGCAAAAACCAAACCTATGACTACACATTAGAGCTGTGGCAAGGAGTAGGAAAGGTTACTAACAAGACTGAAGAGCTTGATGCTACTGTGGATAAAGTTGTCTACGCTATAAATGAAGTAGAAAAGAAAGTTGAGAAACTTTCTAAAGATCATAAGGAGAATGATCTGTACACAGGAACCAATGATTTGAATACCCAAGACGTGCCTGACAACCACTGGAAGCAAGAGAACAACAATAGAGAAGAAGAGAGTGAAGAAGCAAGCATGGTGAACCGAGGAGAGCTGACCGCGGATGCGAGCATTTCACCCGCGGCCAGGCCCACTCCCACTGCGGCTCCAAACACTTCACCCGCGGTGGAGCCTTGTTTTTCAGACCTGGAGTCCTTTCAACATTCCTCTGAAACCTGTTCAAATGATGACCGACCCCTTGTGACCAGATCTCGGTTGTTTGATCACGCTGTCTTCTCAATCACTGCACAAACATTAAAAGAAAATGAGGAATCCAACACTTATGGATCTTGAAACATGGTTTACACTTGTGAAAATGAGCTTCAAGAGCAATTTTCAGAAGATGAATAGTATGGTTTGTTTGTTAAAGATGCAAATCCTAGAGACAATACATCTAGTAGCAACTTAGAACCAATAACAAAGAGCATATCCAGAGATAGACTGATCGAAGTCAACAAATTTGTGAACTTCATTCCTCTCTACCATGGATTCGATGATATTTGGAAGCAAGGCTGCCTACAAGTTTTCTTCAGATACAGCAAGGAAACTAAGGAGAACATCTACACATATTTCAGGAGAGCCAGGTACCTATCTTTTCTTAGATCATCACCTGATGCAGCTGTTTACAGGATCCATCTCAAAGACCCACAAGAAGCCAGTGATTACACAAACAAGATCAGCAAAGAAAAACTTGAAGAGTTCAATCAAGTAGTTCAGAGTCTGCCCAAATGAATTTCGTTTGCCAAAGCATATAGTGGCTACATGATCGGCCACTTCTTCTGTGACAGCAAAGAGTCTATCCAAGAGATGAAAGACTTGTTCACACACGCCCAAGAAGGTAGACTAGTTCGAACCCTGCACAAGGTTCAAGACAAAGGTCAATTTCTTATCTCTTGTGACATTAGAGGTGAAAGATTTCTCAATGTTCTTTGTGATTCTGGAACTTGTATTAACATGATTTCCAAGGCTACTGCTTTGAGACTTGGCATTAAACTCATATCAAGTACCAGAACAAAGATTAGCTTAGCAGATGATTCAAGTGCAACTCCAAGAGGGATAACCCAAAACATTCCTCCAAGGATTCGGGATTGTCTAGCACCTGTCGATCTCTACATAGTAAAGACCAAAGATGACTTATATCCAGTTATCCTTAGATGGCCCTTCTTAGCAACTGTTGGAGCCATCATGGATTAGTCCAACCAGAGAGTTTCTTTTGAAAATATTGACAAGGAAATCTTCTATGAAGCTAAGCCACTTAAGAGCAAAGGAGGAAAGCATAAGGCACAAGCATTCGAACCAGAAGAAGATCTTTTCCTAAGACAAGTCTTTTTCAAAATCTTCATGTTCTCTCTAGCAGGTTCTTCATCACCTACCCATCACCAACACCATGTAAGTTTTCTTTTCCCTTATCTTTTCAATTATCACATGCTCTATTTTTCATCCCTACCTGACTTATTTAACACTAGAGACAGTGTGATTTAAGTCTGGGGGAGGATTCCATTCCTTACTGACCACCTTTTCTTGCATGAGCTCCTGCATTCTGCACTTTTTTAAATTCTGTTTTTTCATTTTTTTCGATTTTCTTAAAACTTTTCAAAACGTCTGATGATCCTCAAGTTGTCATCTTGCTGACTAGGGTTCTGCAGTGGAGGATTATAGGCGTGTGGCTCGAAGTAGGTCGGAGGAGGACCATAGGGATCATCCCGGCGTCGAACAGTCTCTCTGCGCCGGTGGTAAGGGTGGTTTGGCTGGCTGTATCGATCCATGTAGCTAAGATTTCGGGCTTGGTGTTCTTCTCTGCGTCCGGTGGCTTGAGGAGTGTTATAGAAACTTTCTTCATAGTGTATATTTCGATTTATAGGATCCATATCTTCTGAAATGGAAACAAAAAACCGAAAAATGGAAATATGCAGAAAAAGGGGTTCTAGAGTCGATTTACCAATCTTTCTCGGGGTTTTGCGGAAAAGGAAACGCGTGCCTTCCCTGGCAACGGCGCCAAAAACTTAATGTGGTATGTGCTTGTCGTGAGGGTTGTCAAGTTTTACCCTAAATGAAATCAATAGCCGCAAGTGCACAGCTGATCGATTGTAGTACTTAGGGATCGAATCCACAGGGAAGGAGGATCTTTTCCTGCAAAAGCCTTTGAAAGAAATATAAAGTAAGGAAGTGTAGAACCAAACGGTTTTGTGGGGGTTTTGGTGGTGTGTTTAAAATGTAAAAACGAAATCTAAAAAGAAACTACGGGAATTAAATGGCCTAATAACTAAATTTAACGAAAATGAGTAAAAACGAGAAAAACGGATATTCTAATTTCTTAAATGAAAATCTACTAAAAAAGAATGAAAATATTGAACTAAAGCTTGAAATAAAAACGGTGTGAATCTATAGGAAAGAAAGCGTTGGGGTTCAGGGAAGTTTTCTCAGGGGTACGAACGATTCAAAACATTGCTAGAGAGTAAAATTGATAAGATCTTAGCTTAAACTTTTCGAACTGGAGTCACGGACGTATGAATACGCCACTGTCGTGATCATAGACAACTATCTCTCTCAACCTTGACCAGTAGGTTTCCACTCTGGCCCTGGAAAAGAAGAGATGCATAATGTTTAAGACTCGTCAGCATTCACAAATCGCCCATAGGTAGGTTTCCACTCCTATGTTTGTTTTGCTCTCCCAAACTAAATCTAATACCGGATGAACACTTTCGTGTCACCAAGCATCTGGATCAGATTGTAGTTCATGACGCTACTCTCATGCAGTAAAAACGAATATAGAAGAAAAAGTTCTAAGATTCGGCTCAAAAGCTCATGGAATCCTCAGCGAACATATAAATCCCCATCGAAAATCCCCATCGAAAATCCCTTAATCCCAACAATAAAACTACTCAGACATGATGAACGAAATCAAAAACATAGTATTAATAAGTAGAATAGAAACCGAAATTGAAAAAGAAAGAACAAGGGTTCAAGAGACAAATCTCTCTCTCCCTAAAACCTAAAACTTAAAAAGTATTCTAAAACAATAAGAAAGATAGCCTCTCAAAATAGGGTTCCTAAGACATGTATTTATAGTGCTCAAGACATCTCTGGACGTCAATTAGGATTTCTCCAAATGAAGGAATCATTGTGGGCTTCAGAAATGGGCCTTCGGGCTCGGAGATGGCTGGCCGCGGTCGGGATGGCTGTGACCGCGGGAAATGGACTGCTGGCCGCGGTCGGGATGCTTCTGACCGCGGGAAATGGCCTGTTGGCCGTGGGTGGGATTGCTTGCCGGCTGGTTTACGGGACATCTTGCTCTTCGCGTATCTTTTGATTGAACCGTTGGACTGCCAAGCTGTAAAGTATGTTGGAAAGCTGATACTTCCATCTTTAAGGTCTCCAAATTTGAGCTGGATCAGACGGTGAGAAGGCCTTCAATCAGGGGTGAACTTTTGACGGTTTGACTCTGAGCTGAAATCTGGTTTTCTATCCATTTTGTTAAGCTTTTCCCTAAGTTACCTGAAAAGAATCTTAGAACTACAAATACTAGAAAAACGTAATAAAAGTAAAAATATAGAAAAATTATTTCAAAACGATCCATAAAAGTGGTCAAAATACGGTGTTATCAGTTACCACTTTTTGTTATCCTAGATGGCCAGTTCATCTTTTGCTGTGGTATCACACCCTTAACCCAAGTCTTTATGTTCAAACCTCATGCATTCTCTCTGAAGTTTATATCGGCAGATATGTGAAAAAACGCTGGAGAGGGAGGAACAACATAGTTTTCAGTCACTCAAGAGAATGACTGAATGAAACCGGTAAGGAAGTGTATCAGAAATCTCAGCAAGCCTCATGATGCCTCGGAAAGTTCATTTCTAAAAGGTAATTTTCGTGCTCCCTAAGACTTTATGTCAAAAGGTAGTTTTCCCTTTCTAAAAAAAAATGAAAAAGAGAAAAAAAATAAAGGAAATGAAAAAAAAAGCCTAGAGAGTCTTAGGTAGCCAAACTTATTTGAGCCAAGGCTAAAAATATTCATCTATGGAATTATGGTTTCACCACCTGGAAAAAAATCCAAGTCTGGGAGAGTTATAAGGAGAGCCTGGAGAAAGGAGATCAGAAATCTTAAAGCAAGAAGAATGTGACTAGAAATTGTGGATATCAACGGCTCCATCTTCTCTTGTTGTTTTGCATAATATCATGTCTCTCCAGAAAAGGTAACCCTAAACACATCAAACCTCACCATTGAAAAGCCCCTGAATACCTAGCCTTGAATACCTTGTTTAAAATCCTTTTGATGAGAATCACTGAAACCTTTAATGAATGTTAAGAGCTAGTTGTCTGGAAGTTAGTTTTAAATGTGTAGATTTTCGCATGACAGATTAATGGATAAGGTATGTTTGTATTTTGGTGAGAATTATCTAGACTTGATCTGATCGATGCATAGCCCCTAATTAAGGTCTAGAAGTATGGTTACTGATATTTTTGAGTTCCCTATGATTTCAGTTCATGATATTTTTCCAGTTTGGATCTTGTTTTGTTTAAAGACAAACAAAGTTTAAGTCTGGGGGAGTTGATAAAACCGTATTTGTAACCATTTTCACCATTGATTTTAAATGCCTTTTCAAAGGTTTTAATCAGTTTTAAGAACTTTTGTTATGATTTCTCTATGTTTGTAGTTTCAAGGCTTTTTCAAGAAACTTAGAGAAAAAGATGGCAAAAAGGAAGAAATCCACTTTTTTAGCTTAGAGTCAGACCATCAGAAGTCCAGCCTCCAAAGGAGACCTACTCACCGTCTGATCCAGCCCAAAATTGGAGACATTCAAGAGTAAACAACAAGCGTTCCATAGCACTTTACATCAGGACAATCCAACGGTGCAATCAAAATATATGTGAAGAGAAATTTGACCAAATTCACCAATCCCGGAAGATTCTCAACCGTGGCAAACAAGCATTTCACCTGCCCCGGAGGACTTTCACCCGCGGTGGACCTATGCCGAGCCACAAGGCCCAACATCTAAGCCCATTTCGTCATTCCTCTTCAGAGAATCCCTAATTATGATCTCGAAGACCTTAGGACCTATAAATACATTTCTTAGCAGTCGTAGTCGGGTGTGTGCTCCTGTAATAAGTTTTTGAGCTACCAAACTTTGTTTTCTTAGGGTTAGGCAATGGAGATGGGGATTCTTCCCCTGAACCATTGTTCTTTCTCGTGTTTATCTAATTAGCTTTTCTATTCCATCTTACGCATTCTTTCAAGTCTTTTATCATTTCCTGCATCATGTAGATTTGTCCCAGAGAGTGAAGTTTCTAAAGATTCAATGATCGGAGTCTATGGTCGATTAGGATTTCTAAGTTTTTAAAACATATTCTAGAGCTCATCTCTTCTAAGTTGTTTATACTGCATAAGGATAGATTCATTACTTATTTTCTGATCCTAGGCAAGACTCATGGTTTCGTCTTCATTGAATCTGCAGTCAGACCTTTTTGTTGTTCCAACTTCTTGACATGGGTTGTAAGAGATTCAAACTTCTCATTCAAGTCATTGTACATGTCGATTCTCACTCTCATTTCCCTGATCGACTTCTCATTGCCTTGAGACGTCTGCATCACGTTTTTTTCAAGTGATTTCATTTGGTTGCTCAGCTGGGAGATGGTTGCTTCTAATGAGCTGATATGTGCCTGTTGAGGATTGAAAGGTGGTCTTTGTTGGAAATTTCCTCCTTCATAGTTCTCGTTTTGGAACTTGTTTGGAATATTCTTCTGCTGCTGCGGATAGTGTTGGCCCTGGGGATTCTCGGCTCCTTGACTCTTGTATGAAAGATTATTGAAGTTGGCATTCTTGAAATTGTGGTTGAAAGCTGGACTGAATCGGCTCTGATATGTTTGTGCTCCAACAAAATTCACTTCTTCCTCATGAGAATATATGCCATCGTCTTCATATCTTTCATATTCTTCATTTCCTGCAGCAGTATCACAAGCATGTATATTCTTATTTCGAGATTTAAGATGTTGACTAAACATGCTATTTAGCTCAGCAATCTCCCTTGACTCATGACTAATGATAGTATTCTTTGATCTGTCATACTCAGGGTTGTTGTTGCTGTTGCCTACAACTAAGTTTTCAATGAGTGCTTTCCCTTGTGTCACAGTTTTTGGACCAAAATCTCCATTGCTGGCAGTATCAAGAGAAAGTTGATACTTTTGCTGAAGTCTTTTGTAGAAGGTTTACTGCAGGGCTGGTGAGGTGCATCGAAATCGGCAATAAGTCTACTGCGGGGCTGTCTTCTTGCAAGATTGGCAAGCTGTATGGGTTAATTGGCCTCTGTACCAGTAGGTGGAACAATGTTTTCATCATTCCTTCGTTCTCCGAGATTGTCCCGATCTTGTCTCCTTTGATCATCAGCGGTTTGAGCAGCATTTCTAGGGATTTGGTTTCCCTCTCCATCGATTTGTGGCTGGCCATCTGCTTCATGAGCAGCCTCTCAGTCATCTTCGTGAATGGAATCACGGTTATCATCTCCAATGTGATCATCTTGATCACGGTTTAAAAGATCTTCCCGATGGACATTCGGATTGGCCATCTTGAGCGTTCTTCGTCTGAGTTTCCGAAGTTTTCTTTTGTGTTTGTCAATACCGTCTAGGGCGGTACAATGTTGGCAAAATTTCTCCTAGTTGTCATGCACCTGAGAGCAAAGAAAGCAAAGATAAAAGAGAAGTTAGAAAAGCTCAAGCTGAACTCAAAAATCTTGCGGTCTAGAATTGAAATTAGATTAAGAAATCAAATCAACAGCGATAAATCAGGATTTTTGATACCAAATAAATATTTAAAAATTTGTTATTTTTAAAAAAGCTGTTAAATGAGTGTAATTCAAGTTAAGTTATATTTGCGAGATTAGGGTATCTCAATTTGTAACATCCCGATTTCTAGTATATATGAAAAAGGCTTATAAGAATTGATTTGGATACCTATGTCATCAAAGTGAACTTATCTTTTCAATCACTGATCTTAAGAGAACTCTAGAGTTAAGCGTGTTTATGCTGGAGCAATCTCAGGATGGGTGACCTACCGGGTAGTAGTCTACGGTATCGTGTGAGTGAAGACAAAAACACAGAGAAATATCACGTGGTGATTACAGGGACAGTAGACAAGTCTTACGAGCCACCTGGACTAACGCACCGACTGTCGGACAGTGGTGGGCCAACGGACCTAGAAAATAGGATGTTGGGCCAACGGGCCTAGAGAGAGGATGTTGGGCCCACGTGCCTAGAGAGTAGACGTTAGGCTCACTGGGAGGGGTGGTTGGGGTGTTCAGAGTTGTTGATAGCCAATCCAAATAAAAGACGGAATCGGGATCTCATAGATTTGATAGTCGGCTCGTCTGGTTCCCGGAAGGGAAGAAGGGAGCAGAGTCTCACAATATTTTTGTTCGAAGAGGACCATAAACACATTCGTAAGACCAAAAAAATCTCTCTCTATGTACATAACTTGGACTATTGTCTCTTAATTTTTGTTATGGTTAAGGCATTTTCCTTGAAAGTCCTTGCTTCAAAGTTTAATTGGGAGATCTTCCGAATCAAAACAAGAACATCAACAAGATTATGAATTGAGATCAGGTCTCTCAACCATATTAAACACTTTAGATAAGAGCCATAATGAGAAAGGGAAAACCAATAAATTAAAGAGATAACTAATGAGATTTAGGCTGTGGCTGCTGCTTACGAGATCTTCAAAAATGTTGCTCATCCCAACCACAAGTGAGTAATCACAAACTACACTATCTTTGCATTTTTCTTTTCTTTGAATGACGAGACAAAAAACAAACGTTTGTTACAATAAAGTGCATTTGTTGTTTTGAGAGTTAAAATAAAACTGAGATTAATCTATACATCTCTAGCTTATGTTCAGGCAAATTTTACCCGGTTTGTACGTGAATAGTTTTACAGAATGACGAGAAGAAGTAAGCTTTTATTAATCAGCGAATATCGAGTTACAATGAATCAATATAGAAGATCTAGATAATTTGGTGTCGTCTGTCACTTGCTATTCATTGTTAATTAGCGACAAAGCTACGATGAGGTCTGATTGCTCGATTCTATCGCTGTCGTACCAACTTATTAAAGTAGGGCTTTTAAGGTTTTTTACGGTAAGTGATTGTATGTCTGTCCTTGCTCCAGGAATTCTCTATTTATAGGTTAATGTCAATCCTAATCCTTATTGGATTGGGCTTTGTACGTCGCTCTCTTTATAATTCTCTTTAAATTATGAGGCTACGTCGGTTAGTCGCTCCAACTCTTTCTAGATTCTCGGTTTACTCAAGGATACAAATCAACGACTTATATTTAACCAATTGTCGATGCTAAACCGATTGACAAAAACGAATGATCGATGTTATGACTCTCTCACTAGTGATCGTTCGTCACTCATTGTCTCTCAACAGGTACAAGATCACAGTGACCGTTCGTTACTCTTTGTATCTTAACATTGACATGATCACATTGACATAATCACAGTGACCAGATTACCGTGACATGATCACATTGACCAGATCACAGTGACCAGATGGTGAACTAATTTCACCCAACAACTTGCCTCCTACTCTTCAATTTCTTATTTAGAATTTGGAGAGTAAGTTGGCCTTTCTGATTTCCAGTCGATGCGCGACAACATTTCCTGTTTATCCAAACCTTGTTTGATTTCATCATGTCGATTCTACAATCATTCTTTATTTAGGATAGAGGAGAAAATTTAATTAAAAATGAATTAAGCTGACCTGTCGCTTGAGAAACGTTCCATACGTGTGGAGTGACAAATATTGTACCTTCTTCGTTATTAATTGGAGTTACATTCTGACCTTGTAGATGTAGTGTCGATGCTCAAATATAAACATCTTGTTGTTTCTTCATTTCATATGGCTGACCATCATTTTCCCAATTAACACACAACTTCTTTGCTGAAAGGTCGGCGTCGAAGGTGCGGAAGGTCATTGATAGCTCGTCCTTGAAAATTTCATTGTTGGAAGATCATCAACATTACTTAATCGGTGGAAAGTCATCATTGGGAGGTCGTTGGTTGTTACTCGATGTTGAGAGCTCATTGTCGATCGTTGGGAGTTTTTCATTGATTGTTGAGAGCTCGTCATCAATCGTGGGAGCTTGTCGTTGATCGTTAGGAGCTTAACGACACCTTGTCGTTGATTATTGGGAGTTCATCGTTCGTAACTAAGATCGATCTATAAGATATTTGTGAGAGGTCGTCATTCATAATTTCATTGTTATAAGGTTGACATGGGAGACTGATGTGGTGTGTGCTGTCGTGAGGGTTGTCAATTTTTACCCTAAATGAAATCAATAGCCGCAAGTGCACAGCTGATCGATTGTAGTACTTAGGGATCGAATCCACAGGGAAGGAGGATATTTTCCTGCAAAAAGCCTTTGAAATAAGTATAAAGTAAGGAAGTCTAGAACCAAACGGTTTTGTGGGGGTTTGGTGGTGTGTTTAAAATGTAAAAACGAAATCTTAAAAGAAAATACGGGAATTAAATTGCGTAATAACTAAACTTAACGAAAATGACTAAAAATGAGAAAAACGGATATTCTAATTGCTTAAATGAAAATCTACTAAAAAGGAAAGATAATATTGAACTAAAGCTTGAAATAAAAACGGTGTAAATCAATGGGAAAGAAGGCGTTGGGCTTCAGGGAAGTTTTCTCAGGGGTACGAACGATTCAAAACATTGCTAGAGAGTAAATTGGTAAGATCTTAGCTTAAACTTTTCGAACTGGAGTCACGAACGTATGAATAGGCCACTGTCGTGATCATAGATGCAATATGTTTAAGACTCGTCCTAATTCACAAATCGCCCATAGGTAGGTTTCCACTCCTATGTTTGTTTTGCTCTCCCAAACTAGATCTGATACCTGATGAACACTTTCGTGTCACTAAGCATCTGGATCAGATTGTAGTTCATGACGCTACTCTCATGCAGTAAAAACGAATTCAGAAGGAAAAGTTCTAAGATTCGTCTCAAAAGCTCATAGAATCCTCATCGAACATATAAATCCCCATCGAAAATCCCTTAATCCCAACAATAAAACTACTCAGACATGATGAACGAAATCAAAAACATAGTATTAATAAGTAGAATAGAAACCGAAATTAATAAAGAAAGAACAAGGGTTAAAGGGAACAAATCTCTCTCTCCCTATAAGCTAAAGCAAAAACAATAAAAGTATGAAATAATGATAGATGGTATTCGGTTACACTTCGTTTAGGGTTCCTAAGACATGTATTTATAGTGCTCAAGACCTCTCTGGATGTCACTTAGGGTTTCTCCAAATGTAGGCTTCAGAAATGGGCTTTTTGGGCTCGGAGGTTGATGGCCGCGGTCGGGAGTGCTCTGACCGTGGGGAATGAGTGGTTTGCCGCGGTCGGGATGCTTCTGACCGTGGGGAATGAGTGTTTGGCCGCGGGTGGAAGTGCTTGCCGGCTGGTTTACGGGACATCTTGCTCTTCGCGTATCTTTTGATTGAACCGTTGGATTGCCAAGCTGTAAAGTGCACTGAAAGCTGATACTTCCATCTTTAAGGTCTCCGAATTTGAGCTGGATCAGACGGTGAGAAGGCCTTCAATCAGGGGTGAACTTCTGACGGTTTGACTCTGAGCTGAAATCTGGTTTTCTATCCATTTTGTTAAGGTTTTCCCTAAGTTACCTGAAAAGAGTCTTGGAACTACAAATACTAGAAAAACATAATAAAAGTACTTAAAAGCAATTAAAAACATAGAAAAAATATTTCAAAATGATCCATAAAAGTGGTCAAAATACGGTGGTATCAACTCCCCCAAACTTAAGCCTTTGTTTGTCCTCAAACAAAGCAAAAGCCTAAACTGGTTAAGTGAAAACAAAATTAGGAAATGCACAAATCTCATAGACATGAACTCCTAAACTAGGACCAAAGATAGTGCATCAATCCACAACTTAGTCTAGAAAATTCTCACCAATGCACAAGAGATACTAGTCCACTTTTTCCGTCATGCAAAACTTAAACAATTTAAATCTTGATTCCAGTCAACTAGCTCTCTACATTCATTAAGTTCAATAGTGAGTTCTCATTAAAGACATCATCCAGGGTAGACGTCGTTTGGTATTAAAGGGCTGTTTAAGTGGTGGAGTTAAGGTGTTTCGGGTTACCTGAAGATATGGAGGATGCAAGATAATATGCAAAACCGCAAGAGAGATAAGGACCTGTTGATGACCACAGTTTTCAGTTACTTCTTCTTGCCAAATGTTGTTGCATAATCCTTCCTCCTTTGTTGTAAACAGCTGTTTCCCCAGACTTAGATCATTTCCGGGAATCAGAAAACAATCTCTAAAACTCCATAAAATCAAACTCCAGTTGCCTTGGGACTTAAAATTCGACCTCTCTAGACTCTCTAAGGCTTTTATTTCCTTTCTTTTCTTATTTTTGGAACTTTTTTTTTTTTAGAATAGGAAAATGCATTTTAAAGAGAGAGAGACTAGAGGACGAGATTGTACCAAAATTTGAGATTTTTCTAAGGCAAACTGAGCTTCCTCTTGTGTTGAATCCTTCCGGGAAGTTTTCCGGCAAATCACAGGTCTCTGTCCTTGGTGACTGAAAACTGCGTCATTCCTCTTTCTCTCCAACGTTTTTGCACTTATCTGCATATAAGACAATAGAAAACAAGAGTGCATGTGGTTTGAAAGAGGATTGGTTAAGGTGGGGAACTAGCTAAAGATGTACTAGCCATTCAGGATCAACTGAGAGTGGTAAAAGGATAAAGGAGTCCTGAATGTATGATTCGTTTCCCTGGTCTAATGCTTCAATGAGAAAATTAAGTCCAAATTAAGTCCAAATAAAACAGAGCTAGTGTATCCCTTCATCTAAATTGAAATTATTCAAATTCCTCTGGGGTACTTCGTTTCAAATGTGCTTAGCTACCGCCTAGTCTAGTCCTAAATCATGAATGAGCATGTCACTAGGAACAGTCTAAAGCACACAGTCAACTATCATTGATTTATGTTCACCATTCCCTTTAAAACGTATTTTGTTTTGAAAACCGATTTTGAGAAACTTTAAGGAAAATGCAAAAAGTGTAGATAATGCAAGACTCATGAAAGAAAAGTGGTTAGAAAGGGATGAAATCCTCCCCCAGACTTAAATCACACTGTCCTCAGTGTGAAACAAGTTGAGATTGGATGAGAAAAATGCATAAATAATCGAATTGGTAAGGGCAAAGAGAACTTACCTGGATCCGGGATGCTGGTGGAGATGAACCGGATTCATTCGAAAGGGTTTGGGAAGGTGATTAGGTGGTGATGAAGGTGGTGGAAGGTGATGAATGAGGTGGAGGGTGATTGGTGAGGTGAAATGAGGTGAAAGGGGTGGTTTGGGTCGGGTTTGGATCTCAACGACCAAGTGCCGCGGTCAAGGGCGACGCGACCGCAGCAAACAAGTACTTGGCCACGGTCAGGATCACGCGACCGCGGTCGATGGTAGGTTTCCCGCGGTCCGAACACCTGCGACCGCGGGGGCTTATTTCGCGGCCTTTTCCTGTTTCTCCTTGGTTCCTGCTGGGCCGAGCAGTCAGGTACCATCCTTCTTTTTGTTTTTTTTTCTGGTTTTTTGATTATTTTTGGCTTTTTTGTTTTATAAGAAACACCTGAAACTAAGAAAAATAAAAAGATCAAAAGAAAAAGAAAGAAAAGTCCTAAAGAAAACAATACCTAAATGGGTTGCCTCCCATTAAGCGCTTTTGTTTTAAGTCGTTTAGCTCGACTTTTGGTGTTGGATGTTGCTTAGTCTGATGTAGAAGACCTTGTCCTGAGACAAGTCTTTTTCGACATCTCCTTGCTTTCCTTTGTATATCCCTTATAACGCCATTCCCAATTGGAAATTTTGTCTTCAGGTTCGAGATGGTAGCCTCCTCCATGATCAAAAATCAGTCTTGGAACTTCTTTGAGGTATGAGTCTTCAACACCACTTGTGACAGGAGAACGTCTTAGATGCTTGTATGATGAGGTGAATAAGGTGTCTCTCACTTCATGACATTGAACCATGTTGCAAGATACAAGGACAGATGATTCTTTATGATCTGAAGTGGTGGAGATGGTTAAGCATCCAAGGTGAGGACAGTTTGCTTGGAGAGGTGTCGCCATGGCTTGAACTGTTGGAGAATTGGTAAAAAGAGCATTGGCCGCTGGTGGAAGTGTCGCGACCGCGGTGAAAGGTGGTTTTGCCGCTGGTAGCGCACACGCGACCGCGAGGAAAGGTGGTTTGCCGCTGGTAGCGTACACGCGACCGCGGTGCCGAATGTCCTAGGAAAGATGTTCAGATCCTCTTGCTTCTTGTCTCCAATTCTTTTTCCTTGTGGAGAGTCTTCGGAAAAGAGTCTTGAGAGCCATTTAAACTCCATTCTTGCTTCAATTAAGTCTGCATCACCTCTTATATGAGCATTGGTTAAAGGTGTGCATAGGAAAATACCTTTGTTTGTCAAACTTGTAAATCCAGCATTTTCTTTGGGTGATCTTCTTTCTAGAACGTATCCAACATCCTTTGTAGTTCCTCCAGGGTCAAATATTGGATCATCTATGCCCCCTATTGTCAGACAATGAGAGTTCCTTGTAGTAATCACCGGGTATGGGGTTTTCTTGTTGATCTTCAGGAAACTCATATGTTGATGCAGGTAGTTGATGAGTGTTCCAACAGATGCTAGGAACGAAATACCAAGTATCAAGGGTTTTGTTGCATTGTTTTTCATCTCCATAGCATGGGAACCAGTAGAAACAAGACAACCTTTCCCTTGAAAAGGCAATTCTGGTTTGGAACCAAGTAGAGCTGCACCAGAAAAATCTCCATAGTGAATATAAATCTTAGAGGGATGAAAAATCGAAATACCTGTTCTCTGCAATGGTCTTTGGTATGGGATTCACATCAGGTCCAGATTCACAAAGAGAATCACGAAATTTCACTTCTTTGATTGAGAATGGGGCATCAAACTTCTCGGAATCCTTCGTCTTAGAAAGCGCCTCCAATGGTGGTTTTGATGTCACCATTAGTGTCTTATCTTCCACGTGGTCTGTCTTACATTCAAGGTGGTGAGGAGCTGAAGGAGAAAAAGGCTTTGGTTCATCAAGAGGAAGGGACTTATGATCTTGTTTGTCGTCTCCAAAACACTTGAATTAATCGGTAGAGACGAGATCGTCACTAGGGATGGAAAGAGGTTCTCCTTTTTCTTGATGGCTGGCTTCCATGACGTGATGATCCAAAGGAATATCATTTGATGGCCTCTTTCTAACAAACTTGATGGAGGATTCTCCATCTACTTCACAAGATACCCAATACCCATTATCCATAGATTCATTGAGCTCCTGAAGCATATCATCAATCTCGGTTTGGGAGACAGACGACATATCTTCATCAAAGAGAGGATCATGGATATCTCCGTGGGCATTGTAAGTTGACAAGGTCTCCCAGCAGAATGCTTGTTCCTCCGAATTGATTTGTAGTGGCTGCGAAGTCCTCTTTTGTGGTGGTTCGGAATTGAATTCTGATCCATTGAGGAGAGATCACGAATGTATTGTGTTTTTCGGCGTTGAGTGGCTCGAGGAGTGTTGTAAAAACCTCCCTCATAGTAGTAATTTTGTTTCATATGATCCATATCTTCTGAAATGGAAACAAAATAACTGAAAAATGGAAATATGCAGAAAATGGGGTTCTAGAGTCGATTTACCAACTTTTCTCGGGGTTTTGCAGAAAATAAAATGCGTGCCTTCCCCGGCAACGGCGCCAAAAACTTGATGTGGTGTGTGCTGTCGTGAGGGTTGTCAAGTTTTACCCTAAATGAAATCAATAGCCGCAAGTGCACAGTTGAACGATTGTAGTACTTAGGGATCGAATCCACAGGGAAGGAGGATCTTTTCCTGCAAAAAGCCTTTGAAATAAGTATAAAGTAAGGAATTCTAGAACCAAACGGTTTTGTGGGGGTTTGGTGGTGTGTTTAAAATGTAAAAACGAAATCTTAAAAGAAAATACGGGAATTAAATTGCGTAATAACTAAACTTAACGGAAAGACAATATTGAACTAAAGCTTGAAATAAAAAGGGTGTAAATCAATGGGAAAGAAGGCGTTGGGCTTCAGGGAAGTTTTCTCAGGGGTACGAACGATTCAAAACATTGCTAGAGAGTAAATTGGTAAGATATTAGCTTAAACTTTTCGAACTGGAGTCACGGACGTATGAATACGCCACTGTCGTGATCATAGACAAATATCTCTCTCAACCCTGACCAGTAGGTTTCCACTCTGGCCCTCGTGATCATAGATGCAATATGTTTAAGACTCGTCCTAATTCACAAATCGCCCATAGGTAGGTTTCCACTCCTATGTTTGTTTTGCTCTCCCAAACTAGATCTGATACCTGATGAACACTTTCGTGTCACTAAGCATCTGGATCAGATTGTAGTTCATGACGCTACTCTCATGCAGTAAAAACGAATTCAGAAGGAAAAGTTCTAAGATTCGTCTCAAAAGCTCATAGAATCCTCATCGAACATATAAATCCCCATCGAAAATCCCTTAATCCCAACAATAAAACTACTCAAACATGATGAACGAAATCAAAAACATAGTATTAATAAGTAGAATAGAAACCGAAATTGATAAAGAAAGAACAAGGGTTCAAGAGAACAAATATCTCCCTAAAAGCTAAAGCAAAAACAATAAAAGTATGAAGTAATGATAGATGGTATTCGGTTACACTTCGTTTAGGGTTCCTAAGACATGTATTTATAGTGCTCAAGACCTCTCTGGATGTCACTTAGGGTTTCTCCAAATGTGGGCTTCAGAAATGGGCTTTTTGGGCTCGGAGGTTGATGGCCGCGGTCGGGAGTGCTCTGACCGTGGGGAATGAGTGGTTTGCCGCGGTCGGGATGCTTCTGACCGTGGGGAATGAGTGTTTGGCCGCGGGTGGAAGTGCTTGCCGGCTGGTTTACGGGACATCTTGCTCTTCGCGTATCTTTTGATTGAACCGTTGGATTGCCAAGCTGTAAAGTGCACTGGAAAGCTGATACTTCCATCTTTAAGGTCTCCGAATTTGAGCTGGATCAGACGGTGAGAAGGCCTTCAATCAGGGGTGAACTTCTGACGGTTTGACTCTGAGCTGAAATCTGGTTTTCTATCCATTTTGTTAAGGTTTTCCCTAAGTTACCTGAAAAGAGTCTTGGAACTACAAATACTAGAAAAACATAATAAAAGTACTTAAAAGCAATTAAAAACATAGAAAAAATATTTCAAAACGATCCATAAAAGTGGTCAAAATACGGTGTTATCAGAGACCGTCATGTGAGATCTAACTTTTGATATCTCGTCGGTGTGAGCTCATCATTGAGAACTCGTCATTAGAAGTTTGTCAGGAATGACGACCTGCGTTTTGGTAGCGCCTTGCGCTTTGGCAGTCACCTACCGTCTTAAAAGTCTCTTTTTGTGTATTTTTCTCTATTTCTTTTACTTATGTTACTCCTTTCTTTTCTTACTTTTCTCGTTGTTTCCCTCTTTTATTGGGAGCTGTCACTCCCTCTTTTTTTATTTTTCGTTCCTTCTTCTCCTCTTATGGACATACCTCATGTCGTTCTCTCATTTCGTTATTTGTTTACATTTTTTGTTTAGAAGTGAACATTGTAACTTCTAAACAGTCAATTCAATATTTGATAAGCCATGTTGATCTTTTGTTAACCATTGTTACTCGTCATAAGCAGAGAAGGAGTATTAAGAGGTTGCTATTAAATCAGTCGAAAGTGTTGGGAAGACTCTGCTGGTATTTCCTGATTTGTTCACAGGTTTTGTCAATGATGCTCTTGCCCCCAACACTGACCCGTGGTCATATTTTTGTCGTATCTTTTGAGGAGCCACCTTAATTTCTTATTCAAGGCTTTTCCTCAAACTTTATTTTTTAGAGCTCTGTTGCTCGTGGTGTTTTACTTTTGTTTATCTGGTAGAATGTGTCAATCCTTTTCTAAGCACTAGTTGTTCGTGAATGATGTAACGTTTGTTGACATTTTTTTGCGTTTTGGAAAATGACATTATCTAGGCGGTTTTTAACCGTTCTTTGCACTATTGTAGCTGGTGTATGATGTCGGTCAACTGCGTGAGGGAACAAGTTTTACCCAAACAAAAACAAATGAAAGCCGCAAGTGTACAACTAATCAGTTGTAGTATTTAGGGATCGAATCCACAGAGATTTGTGTGCCTAGTATTCTTCTACGGTTTCTAACTTTATGTCTAGACTAGATTGGTTTTAAAGGTTGGTTGTTTATCACGAATTAAACTAAAACAAAAGAAAGCAAATAAATTTATCCTAAAGAACAAGTAGAATAATCAAATATAAAGCAAGTAAAGCAAGCAAAATATCGAACTGAAACAATTGAAATACGGATCTAAATAAGCAAGTAAAAATCGATTGGTTTGTAAACTATGGCTAAAAACGCTGAGCTTTTGGGAACTCTAAGGGATCATAATCGGTTTTGACATTAGGGTAGATAGATCGGGATTGACGGATATCGATATATAGGGTTCTAGAGCTAGAGTACGGCGGTATGACTACGTCACTGTCGTGATCATAACCAACTGTTTCTCGCAACCCTGACCAGTAGGTTTCCACTCTGGCCCTGGAAGGGAGAGAATGCAAGAGCTGCACAAGACTCGTCAATACTCACGATCTCGCCGCAGGTAGGTTTCCACTCCTACAAAAATCGCCTGTTTCATTCTAGGGCTGATACTTAATGAAAATTTTCGCAACACTAACTATCTAGATCATATACTAGGTGATCAATCAAGCATACATGCAATATGAACAAGAATAAACAGAGAACAAAGTTGAAATCCCAGATCTATAAACCTAGATGTCTTAATCGATTATGAGAGCCCCTTTCGGGAACCCTAAGCCCAACTCGGGATCTACTCAGACATGACTGAGGTCGACATCATCATTGGTTTTAATAAAAGTAATCAAAAATAGTAAAGAAAAGAGATGAAGAAAGCTTCTCTATTGAAGAACTCGGACTTGAACAATCTTCTATAAAAATCGCATAAAACGGGCTAAAGGAAAAAGGGTTTCTGTAAAGTATGAAGGGTGGTGTCTAAAAACGACCTAAATGACAAGTATTTATAGTCTTCAATACTCCATGGTCTCTAGGGTTCCGGAATTGAGGCTGAGAATGACTTTGGGCTTCAGAGATATGGGCTTTATTTATGAGTTTGACGGCCGCGGTCGGGAGTGACGTGACCGCGGGGAATAGGTGGTTGGCCGCGGTAGGGAGGCTTGTGACCGCGGGAAATGGGCTATTGGCCGCGGTCGCGTGACTTGTTGACCATCTTCGAGTGGCTCCGGGGCTAATGGAATATCTTGAGATCCAACCGTTGGAATGTCTCCAAACCAAGTGCATTTGAAAGCTGGTTGATTCTTCTATAAGTTGTCCCATTTTGAGGGTGATCAGACGGTGAGAAGGTCTTCTTCTCTCCATGAGAGTTCTGACGGTCTGCATTTATCCAAAAGAGTCTTTTTGTTCCAATTTGTGCCTCTTTATCCCAAATTACCTGAAAAGTCTTTTAAAATCCGAAAACATAGAAATCCTTTGACAACCTTTGGAAATAGAGTAAAAACACCTGTAAAAGATATTAAAGTGATCCATAAAAATGGTCAAAATCCGGTGTTATCAGTGTATAACCATATATTGCGCATATTGCATTTTGCAGTTTGCTTAATTCTGGGATCATGTCCTTTGTTCGGTGATGTATATTACTCTTTAAGTTAGTTACAGTAGCAACTACATTACTTTTTAGTGCTATTCCCTTAGGTTAGCTGTTGTATTTATTGCAGTCATACCAGTGATTTTAGTCGTGGTTGCCGCTTGTCGCGAGGGTTTTTCCTCTTAGTCGTTCATTTGATTTTTGAGGAGATTTTGGAACTCCTTTATTCTTTAGTGACAGTAGTCACTTTTAGTTTTTTGAGGTAATGCCTCTGAATTATATTAAGGTAACAGTGTCACTCTCTTTTTTTGGTGTGAGGAGTTGCCTCTTTTGAAGGTGCAACGTCACTCTCTCTTCTTCGTTTATATGAGGAATCACCTCTTTCGAAGGTGATAATGTCATTTCTTTTCTTTGTTTATGTGAGGAATCGCCTCTTTCGAAGATGACAATGTCATTCTCTTTTCTTTGTTTATGTGAGGAATCGCCTCTTTCGAAGGTGACAACGTCACTCTTTTTGTGTGTGAGGAATCGCCTCTTGCACCCTCTATGGGTTGTTATCAATATTTTTTGAAGGATTTACCTTTTTTCATGACCATTGTCAGTTTGTATGCGTGCAGTGACGCTCTTAAATGGTTAAGTAGGCAAAAATCGTCACTCTCTTTAAGGCAGTGCCTTCTAGTTTATTTGAGTGATGTCTGTCACTCGTCATAATTTATATCAAAGATCTCTCTCTTTTATGTGCCATCGTGAATGACGAACATAGATTTGAGGACTTCTAAAACTTTTTTGTTTAAAAATTTCTTTATTGAAGTGTATGTCCGTAGATATGATATAAAATATCCAAAGCCAAAGGTAATGGGGTCTCGGAGATCATCAAAAAATGCAAAAAGCAACTAACGATGATATGCCAAAGGTATATAAAAAATATAACTGACGCAAAACGAACCAACCCGGAAGTAGTAGGTTGAGATGTAGGGCGCACAGCTGTTTAATAGATTTTTGCATTCTTTATCCTGCAGTTTGTACGCGTCTGATCCACATACCTCTGTTATTTTATATGGACCTTCCCAAAAGTCTATGTCGTAAATATTTTGGCAGCTTTGAACTAAAATTCACTTTCTTATTAGGAACGTCTTCTATTAGTTGAACCTCGTCGAGTTGCTCAATATCTGGTTCTTCCATTAGTTGAACCTCGTCGAGTTGCTCAATATATGGTTCTTCCATTGTGTTGATTGGTCGATGTGTACTTTGTTTTCGCTTCTCCTGCTTTCATTGTCACTGTGAGGTCTTTGATATGGCTTATCATCTCTCGTCGTTCTTTCATTCCTCGTTACATGCGAGTCAGAACGGTGGGAGTGTTGCTGATGGTAGGCAGGATCTTCCTCCCACCTAATCATTGCCCATGCTCTAGATAGCACGTCTTCCATTGTTTTGCATTGGTACTTTGTCAGTTCCTTATATAGATCACCATTTTGGAGCAAGCCTCTTTTGAATGCTGAGATTGCAGTGGACGTGACACACTCTGGTATAGATGCAGTGGACGTGACACACTCTGGTATAGACACCTTTTCCTTGTTGAATCGTCCTACATAACTACGTAAAGACTCACCTCTCTTCTGTATGACCTCGTATAGATCGTCAGCAGTCCTTTCCAAGTTCCTACTGCTTGCAAATTTCTAACGAAACTGTCTGTCAGTGATGCAAAAGAGTCAATTGAAGCATTTGCTAGGTTTGTAAACCATTGGAAGGCTGGTCCTGTAAGACTCGTACCGAATCTTTTACACATGGTAGCTTCGTGAAGTTCTTTTGCAACTACTGTGGTAAACATTTGTTGTTTGTACTGTGCTATGTGGTTATCTGGGTCTATCGTTCTGTCTTCCTTTTTCATTGAAGGAAGCGTGAACTTCCTTGGCATCTCTGTCAATGCAATCGCGTCTATAAATGGGGTATCTTCCAAACGCTTTGAGAAATCATCTGCAGACCCAATTGTAGTTGTTCCTGGATTTCCATTATGTTGTGCCGGTCTGGTGTTTGTAGCTGTGAGAGGATCGTCATAGGGGGAACGTGAGCTCGAAATCTGGCACGAACGTCGGCTGCAGTGCTTCCATCACTAACCAAAGAAGCGTTCACCTCCTTCAAGGAAGCGTTTTCTGCTTCAAGTTGTGCAAGTTGATCTTCATACTGTTTTATCTTGGTGGTGAGTGCCTCCAGTTGAGTAGCATAAATGTTAGGGTGGTGTTTCCGTCGTTTTCTCCATCGTCATATCTCACGTAGTTAAAACTTTCCCTCTTTCTAGCGCCAAACTGTTCGGGCAAAATTTAACCGGTTTGTATGTGAATAGTTCTACGGAACGACGAGAAAGAGTAAGCTTTTATTAATCAGCGAATATCAAGTTACAATGAATCAATATCGAAGATCTAAATTATCTGGTATCATCTGTCGATTTCTATTCGTTGTTAATTAGCGAAGAACGAAGCTACGATGAGGTCTGGTTGCTCGATTCTCTGTCGCTGTCGTACCTAGCTATTAAAGTAGGGCTTTTAGTATTTTTGCGGTAAGTGATTGTATGTCCGTCCTTGCTCCAAGACTTCTCTATTTATAGGTTTATGTCAATCCTAATCCTTATTGGATTGGGCTTTATACGTCGGTCTCTTCATAATTCTCTTTGAATTAGGAGCTTATGTCGGTCGGTCGCTCCAATTCTTTCTAAATTCTTAGTTTACTTAAGGATGCAAATCAACGAGCTATATTTAACTATTTGTCGATGCTAAACCGATTGATAAAGACGAATGGTCGATGTTATGACTCTCTCACTAATGACCGTTCGTCACTCCCTTTCTCTCAACGAGTACACGATTACAGTGACCTTTCATCACTCCTTTTCTCTCAATAGGTATATAATCACAGTGACCGTTTATCACTCTCTTTTTTCTAAACAGTGACATGACATGATTATCGTGAATTAATTTCACCCAACAGCTTCTAGTTTCAATAATAATAATTATAATATAATTATATCATCACTAACATATTATTTGTCTATTTTGCCACCATTTCTGCCACATCCCAACCTTTAATGTGAGATGCATTTTAAACATTAGTTTAGCATGATGAATTTTTGTTCATGTCCAAATTTTGTAACTAAAATGAAATGAGACAAGATTTTCCTTTCTCAAATTTTATGTAACATTGTAACCGAAATACAACGAGATCAAAATTTCCATTTCTGAATCTGTTCTATTAAAATTTTGTATCGAATCTCCATCCTCCCAACAATACCATTAGAGAAACAATATGACAAGACTAGTAGTTAGTAGCTTGTCCAACGAGTGGCAATTATTGTTGCTTAATCTAAAGTATAGTAACCTAAAATCAACACCTCTTTGCCTGAATGAATCACAGTAAGAATCAGCAGAGCGGATCAGTCCTCCCTGCTTGAGCTAATTTTCTCGCTCGTCTCACTTTCAAGTCATCGAGATAATTCTGGTAAACATAAGAAGCGAAACCCCAAAGAGCGATCAGCATCGACATAATCTTAACACCACTCATCTTATCCCTGAATACAACCAAAGCCGCAAGTGGAGTCACAGCTAGAGAAAGAGTACTAATGACGTTTGAGAAGAGAGACGACACCAGAAATATCAAACCCACCACTCCTACAGAACAAACTTGCCATGTAACCGCTGTACCGACCAGAGTCAGTACATAAGAGGCTTCGCCGTGATGATACCCTTTCATTTCTCCGTGCAGCGTTCTCCATTCCCCGCTAGCGAAAAGCCCAATAACCGAGACACAAGTCGCCACTAAAGAAGTGTAGATTTGCATTTCAAGAACCACTGAAAACGTCTCTCTCTTAAGAATCTTCTCGAATGAGAATTGCATAAGAGAGAGCAATAGAGAATAGAGAGCCGATGCAGCGAGTGTACAGACAAACCCGACGATGTATTTCGAACTGGAGACACCTGAAGGAGCATCTGCATCGTCGTTTAGAGCAATCAAAGCAGCAGAGAAAGAGAGGAGAACAACTGAGTTGAGAATCAAGGCAGTGAACTTCTGAGCATTGATGAAATAAGAGAAGACCGCGTTGAATGCTAATTGGGTAGCGCAAATGAGCGAATAAGTCGATGCAGAGAGGTAGAGAAGTCCAACAGAGTATAACATGTTGTCACCAGCGATGATAACACCGAGCAGAACGTAGATCAAGACAATGGTTTTCAGAGAACAAGGCGGCTCTGAAGAGTCTGAATCAGTCGAAGAAGAAGAAGGTAGGAGTAAAAGGGGGATATAGAGGATGGGAAAAGCAGCGGTTTGAACAAGAGTAGCCATCCATTTACTGTTTCCACCTTCGTCGTAGTAAAATCTACCGAGAAGGACTGAAGCAGCTTGACCACCAATAAGGAAGAAGATGTTTATGGACACAAGAACCCACCATTGCCAGCTTTTGAGCTTCAAGAGTGGAGATGGTATACCTTCCACACTCTCCTCCTTCACCAAGATTGGTTCTTGATTATCTGAAAAACCAATATTATCGGTATAAATGGCTTAACAAATTCGGCTAAACAACCCTATCTAAACCTTTAAGATAAACCCATAACTTCAAAATTTCAACTTTCACATGCAAGATAAATCCTAAGCATAATCCAACACACAGCACAATAATCACCAGATCATAAACCTTAAAAATGATTCAAAATCTCAACTTTTCCGTGGAAGACCCTGAAGCATAATCAGATACAGAACACATATAATTCACAAACTGGGTATGTCGGAAAAACGCAAAAACGATTCCCGAATGTGGAAATAACAAAAATTCAGCCTAAAAACCCTATTTAAAGCTTCAATATAAACCCTCCATAACATCAATTTTTAACCTTTTTTAGTAAAAAAAAAAAATCAAAATTTCAACTTTTTTCTTGCAACAAGAACCCTAATGCATAATCCGACAAAGAAAACAGATAATTCACAAGCTGGGTATGTCGAAATAACCCAAAAATGATTAGAGAATGTGGAAATTGATGATATGATCACACACAGAATCAAAACAGAAAGAAGGAGAAAGGATTTACCTGACATAGAACTCATCTGCAAGAAACAACGTATACAGAGAGATTCAAGAAAAGGGTTTACTAATCCAAACAGATATTTCAATGTCGTTCACGAAGATCCGTGAACTCTCCAAACGAGCTTTCGCTTAGTTGGTGAGAAGAAGCGGCAGCTATTAATAGGGAGATTCGACGCAGACTTTTTAACAAACTTTTTAGTCTTGACTTGTTATAAGCCAATCATTTTTAAACCGTAGAAAACTTGATGCTTCATTTGCCGGTTATGTTATCGTCTTAGAAACGGAACCGGAAAATGCCACTTGCTTTTTATTTTAGACAAGTAAGTCAAGTATTACTCGATAACCACCAAACAAACTATAATTCACCAACTAACTAAAAATATATCATGTATATTCTATATATTAATATTTTTTCACCTTTTTTTTCTTATATTTTCTTTTTTTCCCTCTTTCTCTCTCTTACCACCTTCTCTCTCTTATTCTCTTTATCTTCTTCCACTATATTCTCCAAATGTCTCTTCTGATAATCCCAACTTGTTCACGACTTCTTTTAGAATCTTTGTTATGTAATTGGTTTACTTAAATTGTTGAATTTTAGAATATAGATCTATAAATTGAATTGAATTAAATTAAACTGTAAATGGATCTAAAACTTAGATAAGAAGTGTTAGCTCTTCATAAAACAGTTGAAAAATATTTTGTATAAAAATTCAATTTTAATTAATTATCAGAAATCATGTCACGCTCCACCTTCTTCACCATTGCTACACCTTGTTGTTGTTGATAACCTGTTCTTGCGATTTTCTTCTCCGCCGCAGCCCCTCTCTCCGACTCAATACCACCGGTCCACTACAGTTTCTCTCGCACATGAATTCTCACTAGAAATTAGCCAACGGGAGCCTTCTGCCCACATCAAGAACCATATCAACGAATACCTAGATTTGTATATAATGGCTATTAGTATCGAACGTCTATTTGTATAGAATGTCTAATTTTTGTTTTCAGATACAAATTTATAATAGAAGAGCTTTTTGTCATTGTGATTTTGATGTTTTGCTTGCGTTGTTAACAGACATGCAGAAACTTAGGATCCTTAAAGCAAAGAAGTATAAAATGGTACTAGAAAAAATAGATGTGCTCTGTTATTAACTAATAGATTAGCTATGTATCTGGTTTCTAAATAATAGACATACTAAGTTATATAACGAAAAGACTTTCTATTTATTTGTATCACTATTGACGTATGAAAATTTTTCGGATGGATTTTCAAAATTCAAATCATATTAGACATAAAAAAATATCAGTGTTTTTTTATCCTAATACAAGCTTCAACTATGTCAAAAAAAAAAAAATACAAGCTTCAACTAATTAATAATTTATGAATAATGTAAAAAACAAAATTTATGGGATAGCTATATGTGCAGTAAACAGAAACTGAATAAAAAGTACAATCCAATTAGTTTTTTTCTCTTGCAAAAACGATAAAAGTTCGTGTGGTTGGTGGGAAGGGTTTTCTCGTCAACTTTGTTGGTAAGAAACCAAAAACTTAAATACTCACTTATTGTAGCTATATTCTTAATAACTGTTAGTTTTTTGGTTATACACTTAATTCACCCTTAGAGTAACAACAATACATGAATGGGAGGATTAATGTACTAACCTTAGAAAGTATCTATATAACTTTTTTTGGCGCACTTTTATTTTTTTTACAAAACTAACCTAGCATACCCAAAATACCCTTTTTCCTTTGTTGAAAAAAACCTAATTACGAAAATGCTATTATTTTTTTAATACCATGTAGGCATAATATAGCGCTGAAAATTTGATAAGTCTACCAGGCTTTGACGGTAAACTTATCAAATTTTGGTCAACGCAAAAATTTTGTCGGTAGAGTTATTAGGTCGATGGTAGATTTATTCGAGAGTTGGTAGAGTTTACAAATGTTGGTAGACTTATCTTGGTAGAGTTTTGACGATGAAAGGTAGATTGATTATGTTTTGGTATATTTGTTGTTATGAATGACAGACTTGTCAAACGTGTTGGTAGACTTGTTAAAGAAAGCATTGACTTTGTTGCATAGTTGACTTTATCGGTACATTTATTGACAATGAGGTAGATTTAATTTCTGAGTTGGTAGACTTATGTCCTTTGGCAGTAGACTTATGTGAAAAAAGTTGTCAATACGTGACGGTAGATATATCTGTTTTATGGTAGAGTTATATCTAGTTGGTAGATTTTGCTTTTGTGGTAGATATGTTTGTTTTGTGGTAGATTTAAATTCAAGTAAAATTCCTTCCGGTGAGTGGTAGATTATTTGTTACATGAGGTAGACTTACAAAATGTTGGTAGATTTATTTGTTTTGTGGTAGATATGTTTGTTGTGTGGTAGATTTAAATTGAAATAAAATTCCTTCCGGTAAGTGGTAGATTATTTGTTACATGAAGTAGACTTACAGAATGTTGGTAGATTTTTTTGTTAGTTTGGTAGAGTTTATGTAATTTGGTAGAATTATTGTACGTATGGTAGACTTCTTATAATAGTCATGTGGTAGATTAATTAAGTTTAGTATTTACAAATATAACCTCCATCTGGTAGACATATGAGGTGCTTATGGTAGACTTGTTTCTATGGTAGAGTTATTTTCCATGCTTGAGATATACTTAGTTGTTAATGTTTGGCACACATTTGACTTTTTGGATTGAAATTACTTTTTTGTCCTAAAAGTATTCTTCTATCTACGAAAAAACCAGCAATTTGGTAGACTTGTTTTGGAATGTTGTATGGTAAACAGGTTTCGTACATATG